>NC_042966.1:40733502-40738502 GCF_901001165.1 Salmo trutta | reverse complement strand
CTGTATATACAACCACTCCAGGACCCCTGGACATTGAATAAGGTACTGACCTGTATATTCAACCACTCCAGTAACCCTGCACATTGAATAAGGTACTGACCTGTATATACAACCACTCCAGGACCCCTGGACATTGAATAAGGTACTGACCTGTATATACAACCACTCCAGGACCCCTGCACATTGAATAAGGTAATGGCACTGACCTGTATATACATGCATTCTCGTATTCTTAAACTCTCATATTAGTTATTGTGGTTTTTATTCATCATTTTATTGTTTATTCTATTATTCTATTATTATAATTATAATTATTATTATAATTATTATAATTATTATACGTATTATTATTATTATTATTATTATTATAATTATTGGGAAAGAGCTCTAAAGATAAGAATTTCACTGTACTGTTTTACAGCTGTTGTATACTATGCACGTGGCAAATTAACTTTGAAAATTATATGAGTCATTGTTTCACAGGTTGAAGGTACAGAAATTAACAGGCCTTGGGCTGGCTAAACTTCATAGTCTAGAGGGTATTTGACTGAAAGTTATACTGTATCTCAGCTGTAATAGTCTGGGTAGTCATTTGATTAGCTGTTCAGTAGTTCGGGGATAGAAGTTGTTTAGGAGCTTTTTGGTCCCAGACTTGCCACTCTGGTACCACTTGTCGTGCGGTGGCAGTGAGAACAGTCTATGATTTGGGTAGCTCGAGTCTTTGACAATTTGTAAGGCCTTTCTCTGACACCGCTTGGTATAGAGGTCCAGGATTGCATGGAGCACGACTCCAGAAATGTACTGGGCCGTAAGCACTACCCTCTGTAGCGCCTTGGGGTCAGATGCCAAGCAGTTGCCATAGCAAGCGGTGATGCAGTCAGTCAAGATGCTCTCAGTGGTGCAGCTGTATAACTTGTTGAGGACCTGAGGGCCCGTGCCAAATCTATTCAGCCTCCTGAGGGGGAAGAGGCGTTGTCATGCCCTCTTTCAAATCAAATCAAAGTTTATTTGTCACTTACTTACAGGCTCTAACCAACAGTGCAAAAAAGGTACTAGGTGAACAATAGGTAAGTAAAGAAATAATAACAACAGTAAAAAGACAGTGAAAAATATTAGTAGGGAGGCTATTTACAGTAGAGAGGCTATATACAGTAGAGAGGCTATATACAGTAGAGAGGCTATAACAGTAGAGAGGCTATATACAGTAGAGAGGCTATATACAGTAGAGCGACTATATACAGTAGAGAGGCTATATACAGTAGAGAGGCTATATACAGTAGAGGGGCTATTTACAGTAGAGGCTATATACAGTAGAGAGGCTATAACAGTAGAGAGGCTATATACAGTAGAGAGGCTATATACAGACACCGGTTAATCAGGCTGATTGAGGTAGTATGTACATGTTGATATGGTTAAAGTGACTATGCATATATGATAAACAGAGAGTAGCAGCAGCGTAAAAGAGGGTTTGGGGGGGCTGGGTGGGGGCACACAATGCAAATAGTCCGGGTAGCCATTTGATTACCTGTGCAGGAGTCTTATGGCTTTGGGTGGGGGGGTAAAAACTGTTAAGAAGCCTTTACGACTGTGTTGGTATGTTTGACTATATTGAAGCACCCCAACCTGCTCCTCTACAGCCCCATAGAAGTGAATGGGGGCGTGTTATAGTGTAGGATATTTGACTTAATGTTGTACCTCAGTGGTAATGATATTCACATGGATTGGCTGACGATGGTCTCTTGATGGGAAATACAAGGAGTCAATGTTTCTCAGGTTGAAGGTACATACTGTATGTGGTGGAGGAAGTAAATGGCATTAGGCTGGTTGAATTTCGTAGTTCTATTGTATTCAAATGGATATGATCAGTAGTGTATTTCACTGTGGGATGCATCCCGAATGGTCATGAATCCCTTTTGGTTTACTGTATTTGAAATTCTGCACTCTGACACACACAGACACACACACACACGCACATGCACGCGTACGCGCGCACACACACACACGCACGCACACACACACACGCACACAGACACACGCAAGCATGCACACACACACGCGCACGGACACGCGCACACGCACGCACACACATACACACACACACAGACGCACACACACGCGTACGCACACACACACACGCTCGCGTACGCACACACACACACACACGCACGCGTACGCACTCACACACACACACACACACACGCGTACTCACTCACACGCACACACACCATGCACGCCATTGATGCCATCTGTGACCCAATCTAGTTCTGCTGTAAATGCTGAAGGAAATCCCAATCTAGAACCCAGAGCTTTCTGTATCGCGGGTTCATCATAAGGGTCTGTTACATCTCATACGGTTCTGTATTGCAGGTTTGTCCTAGCTACCTCATTACCCATAGAAAACACCAGGCTTACTGATTCCCTATCTCCTTCACTCACTGTCAGCTTATTTTACCATAGAGATGAAGACAAACACTGGCTCTAGGATTAAGTGGTTTGTGATAGCTCAATAGCTATTTAACTCCAATCTAAGGGTGTTAGCTAGCACAAAAAATGACCAATTAACTAGGCCTGACGTCCTATTCAATTGTACACGCATTAGGTTATTGAAAAGCATGTTCATTTACTGTAGGCCTAAATTCCCATTCATTTTCCCATTCATCTCCCATTCATTTTCCCATTCATTTTCTCATTCATTTTATTTTATCTTGGACCCGGTCTATTTAAAGTGACAGAGTTGAGCATCCATCAATCTTGGTTCCACAGTGACTGATGATAACCTTCTGAAGGTCACGGCTGATGACTAGGGCAACCAGAAGCAGTCTCTGTCTCGTGGCTAGATATAAGTGCTAATTAAATCCATGTACTGTATACTGTCCCTAACGCAGCAGCTTATAGTGTTATAGAGGCATCCTAAATGGTACCCTATTCACTATGTAGGGCACTACTTTTGACCAGAACCCCCTGTATAGTGCACTACATTTGACCAGAGCCCCCTGTCAAGTGCACTGCTTTTGACCAGGGCCCTATGGGCCCCTTTTGAGATTCAGTCATAGTGTCTAATGGTATAACTGTAGTGAATGGTATAGTTGTAGTGAATGGTATAGCTGTAGTGAATGGTATAGCTGTAGTGAATGGTATAGCTGTAGTGAATGGTTTAGTTGTAGTGAATGGTATAGCTGTAGTGAATGGTATAGCTGTAGTGAATGGTATAGCTGTAGTGAATGGTATAGTTGTAGTGAATGGTATAGCTGTAGTGAATGGTATAGCTGTAGTGAATGGTATAGCTGTAGTGAATGGTATAGTTGTAGTGAATGGTATAGTTGTAGTGAATGGTATAGTTGTAGTGAATGGTATAGTTGTAGTGAATGGTATAGTTGTAGTGAATGGTATAGTTGTAGTGAATGGTATAGCTGTAGTGAATGGTATAGCTGTAGTGAATGGTATAGCTGTAGTGAATGGTATAGCTGTAGTGAATGGTATAGCTGTAGTGAATGGTATAGCTGTAGTGAATGGTATAGTTGTAGTGAATGGTATTGCTGTAGTGAATGGTATAGTTGTAGTGAATGGTATAGCTGTAGTGAATGGTATAGTTGTAGTGAATGGTATAGCTGTAGTGAATGGTATAGTTGTAGTGAATGGTATAGCTGTAGTGAATGGTATAGTTGTAGTGAATGGTATAGTTGTAGTGAATGGTATAGTTGTAGTGAATGTTATAGTTGTAGTGAATGGTATAGTTGTAGTGAATGGTATAGTTGTAGTGAATGGTATAGTTGTAGTGAATGTTATAGTTGTAGTGAATGGTATAGTTGTAGTGAATGGTATAGTTGTAGTGAATGGTATAGTTGTAGTGAATGGTATAGCTGTAGTGAATGGTATAGCTGTAGTGAATGGTATAGTTGTAGTGAATGGTATAGTTGTAGTGAATGGTATAGTTGTAGTGAATGGTATAGTTGTAGTGAATGGTATAGCTGTAGTGAATGGTATAGCTGTAGTGAATGGTATAGTTGTAGTGAATGGTATAGTTGTAGTGAATGGTATAGTTGTAGTGAATGTTATAGTTGTAGTGAATAGTATTGCTGCAGTGAATGGTATAGCTGTAGTGAATGGGACAGTTAAACCACACTACATACAGTAGTTAACTCATGAATTATGTTAATACTACTTCATGTTTATGTGATATGGAATGGTTGCATTTGTCCGTCTTTAGCTGATGATTGGTGTACCAGGGGAATGTATCAACATCCAGCCTTGAGAGGCTTAAGAGTGTGTTTTATAGGTTAGTGTCTGTAAGCAACTAATTTGAGAAGCTGTTTAGATTGTGTTCTCTGACTCTGAGAGCTCCTGCTTGTTTTAATCATGTACATATATGTTTTATTAATATGAATCCTCACCATGGGTGGATCAGTCAGGATTGATCGTAGCTCATCTCTACGTACTGAAATGGTGACATTCTTTCACTTCAGATTTCCTTAGCGTTTTCTCCATGGAAGAATAACCTATTGGATAGAAGCTATGAAACAGTCCCCCCTATGACTAGGCCAAGTACCCCCAGGGTCCTAGTCCCTCCTATGACTAGGCCAAGTACCCCCAGGGTCCTAGTCCCCCCCTATGGCTAGGCCAAGTACCCCCAGGGTCCTAGTCCCCCCCTATGACTAGGCCAAGTACCCCCAGGGTCCTAGTCCCCCCCCTATGGCTAGGCGAAGTACCCCCAGGGTCCTAGTCCCTCTTATGGCTAGGCCAAGTACCCCCAGGGTCCTAGTCCCTCTTATGGCTAGGCCAAGTACCCCCAGGGTCCTAGGTCCCCCCCTATGGCTAGGCCAAGTACCCCCAGGGTCCTAGTCCCCCCTATGGCTAGGCCAAGTACCCCCAGGGTCCTAGTCCCCCCCTATGGCTAGGCCAAGTACCCCCAGGGTCCTAGTCCCCCCCTATGGCTAGGCCAAGTACCCCAAGGGTCCTAGTCCCCCCTATGGCTAGGCCAAGTACCCCCAGGGTCCTAGTCC
>NC_042966.1:40721002-40731002 GCF_901001165.1 Salmo trutta | reverse complement strand
CCTCCAGTCATTCTGTCATCCGTTCCTCCAGTCATCCGTTCCTCCAGTCATCTGTTCCTCCAGTCATTCTGTCATCCGTTCCTCCAGTCATCCGTTCCTCCAGTCATCTGTTCCTCCAGTCATCCGTTCCATCAGTCATTCTGTCATCCGTTCCTCCAGTCATCTGTTCCTCCAGTCATCTGTTCCTTCAGTCATTCTGTCAAACTGTTCCTCCAGTCATTCTGTCATCTGTTCCTCCAGTCATTCTGTCGTCTGTTCCTCCAGTCATTCTGTCATCCGTTCCTCCAGTCATCTGTTCCTCCAGTCATCTGTTCCTCCAGTCATTCTGTCATCTGTTCCTCCAGTCATTCTGTCATCCGTTCCTCCAGTCATCTGTTCCTCCAGTCATCTGTTCCTCCAGTCATTCTGTCGTCTGTTCCTCCAGTCATTCTGTCATCTGTTCCTCCAGTCATTCTGTCATCCGTTCCTCCAGTCATCTGTTCCTCCAGTCATCTGTTCCTCCAGTCATCTGTTCCTCCAGTCATCTGTTCCTCCAGTCATTCTCTCATCTGTTCCTCCAGTCATCTGTTCCTCCAGTCATTCTCTCATCTGTTCCTCCAGTCATCTGTTCCTCCAGTCATCTGTTCCTCCAGTCATCTGTTCCTCCAGTCATTCTCTCATCTGTTCCTCCGTTCGTTCTATCGTCTCTTTTTCCCTCTCCCTCCTCTAGTTTTTTTTCTTCTCATTTTCAGATCTAATTCTGTTTAATTTAGTTTTAGCAAAATTTAATCTGTAGTTGAAAAATGCTGTGTGACACTTTATTTAGCTGCTGCAGTTCTGGTCTCGATGGGCAGGCTCGTATTGTAATGAAGTGTTTCAAGGCAGTCCCCAGACACACAGACATGCAGGTGCACACATGCACGCACACACACACACACGCACACACACACACACGCAAACACACACACACACGCAGAGGCAAACGCAAACACACACACACACACACACACGAACACACACACACACACACGCAGAGGCAAACGCAAACACACACGCACACACACACGCACGCACGCACACACACACACATCAGATTACCTAATACAGGCTGAACACGTCAGATTAACTAATTCATATCCAATCCTGCTCTGGCACACCAATGCGGCGTGCTGCTCAGACCTGGACTGATGTAAACAGAGAGATCACTTCACCTTGAAAACAGACAGACATCCCTCTATGTTAGGACTGCAGTACTAATGATAATAACAGTGACTAAAACACCATGTTTACACATTTACCGATTTGTTTACTTTTTTTCTCTTTCTTTGTGTTTGTCATTTAGGTACAGTCAGGTAATGTATCCTATTTCTCGACCAGGATTTGAAAATTAACGGGAACCTTGACACAACGTCGACAAACGACAAAATATGTGTTATTTTCTATGACTGTTTTTCTGCTGTCTGAGTAAATATCAATTTAGGATGCTGTCGAGAATGTCAAGGTGATGGGGTATAAACTGACAGTGGGGAGGAATTCATTGTCATTTAGGTTGAATAAGATGGATGGTCGACGCTATCGCCACTCTACAGTATGCCTTACCTTTTAAAATGAATGGCAGATGTGATTTTCACTATAGTGTGGAATAGAATAAGAATGGACTATAACAATACCCCAAACACCATAGAAACACACATACACACACACACGCACACACACACACGCACACACACACATGCACACGCACACACATACACACACATACACACACACATACACACGCACACACATACACACACATACACACACACACGCACACACACATACACACACACACACGAACACACACACACACACGAACACACACACACGAACACACACGCACGCACACACACACATAGTTGCAAACTTTACATCACATCAGAAGCATGTTAAAGGGGATACTTTGGGAATTTTGGCAGAGAGGCCCTTTAACTACTTCCCCAGAGTCAGATGAACTTGTGGATACCGTCTCTGCGTGCAGATTGAAGGAAATTGCTAACTAGCGCTAATGCAATTGCTCACTAGCTTTAGCGTAATGACTGGAAGTAGACTGTCATTGGAAGTAGACTTCAGTCATTGCGCTAACGCTAGTAAAACTACCGCTAACTTCCTTCATACTGAACACAAAGATAAGTTCATCTGACACTGGGGGAAACAGATAAAGGGCCTCATTTGCTAAAATCCCAAAGTATCCCTTTAAATAGGCTCCATGCCAGATCTCTGCCATCAAGTGTTTCTCTGTGGGTGGTCAGGTAGTTACCACAGAGAGATACTGTACTAGGTTGAAGAGGTGAGTCTCAGTGTAGAGAAAGGCTGTGGCCCTATGTTTCCCACTGTGTTATTGTGTCACTGTATATATATATATATATATATATATATATCCCGTTAATATATATATATATAGCATCATGTGGAGATAACATACAATACTTAGCAGTGGCCAGAATTAGTGAGTGTAATGTTTACTGTTCATTTATATTGTTATTTACCTTTTGTTTATTATGTATTTCATGTAAACATATGTTTCCCTTCCCATTCAAGCCCATTGAATTGAATTAAATTGAGAGAGAGAGAGGCAGAGACAGACACAGAGAGAGAGAGAGAGAAAGGCAGAGACAGACAGACAGACAGACAGACAGACAGACAGACAGACAGACAGACAGACAGACAGACAGACAGACAGACAGACAGACAGACAGACAGACAGACAGACAGACAGACAGAAAAATAGAGAGAGAGAGAACGGGGAGAGAGAGGAAGGGATAGTGAGAGACAGATGTTTATCTGTACTGAGTATGCCCTGCGGAGGATGATACAGTATGATACGAGGCTGATGGGCTGTGTGCAACTGGCATGGCGTTCAAAGACTGGCGCTGGTCTTTTGAAGTCGGTGGCATCTCTCCCCACCCCCTTTGAACCGTTGGCAGTGTCTAGTATGTGTGTGTGTCTGTGTGCGTGCGTGTGTACTTGTGCGTGTGCGCACGCTCGCGTGCTTGTGTGCCACAGAGAGCGGCGATGGGGGAAGATGGGGTCGGATCTGCTGCTGAGAGACATGACTAAAAACCTGAAAACCCTGCTGAGGCTTGAACATTGCTCAGTCAGACTCCTGCTACAACATTATCACGGAGGACAGGGGGTCTACACACCATTGATCACCTCCCAGTCTCATACTATAACAGTAAGGGCAGGTTTTAAAGAGTATTCTCAAGTGAGTTAATAGGACCTAAAATAAAGCAAACTCAGGCTATACACTCTCTATTGAACGCTACACAGTTTGATACTACTGTAACACTGATGGAAGATGCAGTCAGCCTCATACTACTGATAGAGGAGGTGGAGACACCACCCAGTCAGCCTCATACTACTGATAGAGGAGGTGGAGACACCACCCAGTCAGCCTCATACTACTGATAGAGGAGGTGGAGACACCACCCAGTCAGTCTCATACTACTGATAGAGGAGGTGAGACACCACCCAGACAGCCTCATACTACTGATAGAGGAGGTGGAGGTGGAGGCACCACCCAGTCAGCCTCATACTACTGATAGAGGAGGTGGAGACACCACCCAGTCAGTCTCATACTACTGATAGAGGAGGTGGAGGTGGAGGCACCACCCAGTCAGCCTCATACTACTGATAGAGGAGGTGGAGGCACCACCCAGTCAGCCTCATACTACTGATAGAGGAGGTGGAGGTGGAGACACCACCCAGTCAGCCTCATACTACTGATAGAGGAGGTGGAGGCACCACCCAGTCAGCCTCATACTACTGATAGAGGAGGTGGAGGCACCACCCAGTCAGTCTCATACTACTGATAGAGGAGGTGGAGGTGGAGGCACCACCCAGTCAGCCTCATACTACTGATAGAGGAGGTGGAGGCACCACCCAGTCAGCCTCATACTACTGATAGAGGAGGTGGAGGTGGAGACACCACCCTGTCAGCCTCATACTACTGATAGAGGAGGTGGAGACACCACCCAGTCAGCCTCATACTACTGATAGAGGAGGTGGAGGTGGAGACACCACCCAGTCAGCCTCATACTACTGATAGAGGAGGTGGAGACACCACCCAGTCAGCCTCATACTACTGATAGAGGAGGTGGAGGTGGAGGCACCACCCAGTCAGCCTCATACTACTGATAGAGGAGGTGGAGACACCACCCAGTCAGCCTCATACTACTGATAGAGGAGGTGGAGACACCACCCAGTCAGCCTCATACTACTGATAGAGGAGGTGGAGACACCACCCAGTCAGCCTCATACTACTGATAGAGGAGGTGGAGACACCACCCAGTCAGCCTCAAACTACTGACTACTGATACTTCTACAAAGAACCATTCTCAATCTCATTGGTTCTTTCAGGAATCAACCCGTTTTTTTTTTTTTAATTCTAGTTTAATAGCCTTATTATGTTATTATAAATTCCATAGGTTTTATTATTGTGTTGAATACTGGCTCTGGAACAGCTGGGAGTCCCTTTGGAGTGAATTAAGAACTACTGACTTTGGGAACCAGTTCCAATTGAAGAGATACCATTAACAGCCATAGGAATAGATAACGTAACACAACACATTACATAAACAGTAATGACGTGCTCACTCACGGTTGCACAAAAAGAGCTTTGCGCAAACCACGCCCCCAAAATATTCAAATGAGCCACCGCCTCTACATTTTAAATATCACTAAAAGAGGAAAGAACCCTTTTTTGAACAGCAAAGAACCATCGAAGGGACTCAAAGGGTTCTTTGGGTTCCACATAGAACCATCACCCTTCCTAAAGAACCATCTTTTTTTTTTACATGTACGACACACAGTAGCAAAAAGTTATTCTACGGAAAACGTTGACTTTGACCTTGGTTTTGGTCTGTGACAGGTTGAAGTTGCTATTTATGTTTGTTTTTGTAGTGGTTCGAAGCAAACATGTTTTTGTGCATAATCTCAATAAATTGTGAAACAATAAAAGAGTGATTTTCACTAATGAAGTAGTTCTTAATTGCTCTGGCAGACACTTGAATCAGGCCTTCTATTTGATTCCTTTCCATGACCTCTGGATTAAATAATACATGTTTTGCTAAATTTTCACTCAAAATATGAAAGCAAAGTCAAAGTTAACATGAAAGCAAAAGTCCTGTTTTTTTATCCTTGATCTGAAAAAAGAAAAACCTCAAATAAAGGAATAGGAAATGAGTTGTTATCCTCCTCGACCTGTCTTTTTGCTCCTAACAGCTTGTGAAGATAGAACAGTATTATTAGTGACAAAAGTGTGGTGTGCCATGTTTATCTCAATGGACTGATTGAAATATAAAGTCTTCAGAGAGAAGATTATTCTCTCTCCACATGAATAGGATTAGCATACTCTTCTTACAGTTTCACTCAAAAAACACGCACGCACCCACACATCACACATGCACACACACACACACACCACACATCACACATGCACACACGCACGCACCCACACATACACACACATCACACACACACACACACCACACATCACACATGCACGCACCCACACATCACACACATCACACACACACACACACCACACATCACACATGCACGCACCCACACATCACACACACATCACACACGCACGCACCCACACATACACACACATCACACACACACACACACCACACATCACACATGCACGCACCCACACATCACACACACACACACACACACATCACACACACCCACACATCACACATCACACATCACACATGCACACACGCACGCACCCACCCACACATCACACATCACACACACACACACACACCCACACATCACACATGCACGCACATCACACACACACACACACATCACACATCACACACACATCACAAACACACAGACGCACCCATGCACACACACACATCACACATGCACGCACACACACATCACACACACACGCACATACACACACACAGACGGACACCACAGAGAAAGGCTTTACGTAGGATAATTGCAGTATGAATACCCCCGTCTCTCTGAAACAAGGTTGTTTAAAAACCCAACGTCTATTTTCAGAAAAACATATAACTTCCAACTTCAAACTAAGACGAGATGGAAACTTCAAACAATCAAAGTTTTAAAAGATTGATATTTGCACCTCTCGCTTTACGGAAGAGGGGAATCCTGATGGGTTTAAATTACAGAGGGACAAGTTCCTGAAAATATTATCTTGTCAACAAATGAAATTACATACTGAAAACACTTTCCTCTTAGACAAAAAGTTTCAAAGTATGCCGTCACTGTAAATAAGAATTTGTTCTTAACTGAGTTGCCAAGTTAAATAAAGGTTAAATCAAAACATAAAAAAATATATAAATATAATTTACTAGAGGAAGAATAAAATAAGATAAATAAATATTAGGCCCATAATAATGGAGTATAGGGGGGAACAACAACAGTTTAGGAAGAGGATTGCTGTTTGGTTATTCTTAAACCAATTTTAATCAAGTAAAGAGTTTCTTAACACAGCTATAAATCTGCTTGGCAGCGTTTAGACAGGCAGCCCAATTCTAATCTCTTTTTCACTAATTGGTCTTTTGACCAATCAGATCAGCTCAAAAAAAAATATCTGATCTGATAAAGATCTAATATGAAAAGATTTGCAGGTGAAACAAAGTTTTAGGGCCATTTGCTGAAGCCCACCTTTTATATGGTTTCTCTCTCTCTCCTCCCACCATGCTGTCCAGCCTGTCGCATGCATCCCAGTCTAAACAGTTTGCGTGTATATTATGACAAAAAAAAAATCGATCAATAGCCCAAGTCTGTCTCTTCGTCAGTGTCAACAGTACTATTCCGAGTAGGAGTGGAAATGATGGACATGATTCTTCAATCAAGTGTTTTTTGTCATTCAGCGAGAGACGACTAGTTTTAAACCACATTTTTTTCTCTCTTGAGAAATACTGCACCAAACGTCTTAGGTAGATATCCTTGACAAAAAACGTAAAAATAATTTATCTTAGATTAAATTAATCGGACAGTCATAGCTTTATTGTTGGCTCAAGAGGGACAAACAACAGTAATTTTGCCACTTTTTTTTCTAGTTTTTAAAGCGAAGGTCTTTAAGGAGTATGAGAGCAAAGACGTTCTCTTCGTCTAGCCGAACTCGCCTAGAAGCAAATCAAACCTGTTAAATCTGTCCTCTCCTGGTCCCTGGGTCTTTGATGTTGAAACAAGCTATCTTAATGACCTGCTAATTGATTTAGCATTTGGGCTGACAGTCCTGGGATGGCTCAACGTGATAGAACTGTGTGAGTGTATGAATAAAGTGCACTAGTCCATTGCCATGCATAGCTTTCCAGCATTGTAGGTGTGCCAGACCATAATTGTTTGCTACCAAGTTGATTGCTCAGGTGTGGTGAGTTAGGTGATTAGGGTGCAGCTCATTCATGCTTTCAGCCTCTCTGAGTATTAGTGCTATAAAAATGTTCTATGTGATCAGTGGCGGTTCTAGCTTGTATGGCTCCCTGGGGGAACCCCCCCCTTCAGCGCGCCCCTCCCCCAACCAAAAAATAAAAAAGCTACATTCTGCACTAGCTGTAATTTTTATTCAGACATTTGGAACAACACAAATAAATAATCATCACATTTAAAACTATATAAATATAAAAGTATATACAAAAATATCAAAAAAGAAATAACAAAGACAAATAGAAACAAATTTGTGTTGATTTGGCACTTGAGCATCAATACATTGCCCATCCCCCCCCCCTACACTGTCAACCAAGAGTCAAGACTAAACCAATTCACCTTGGTGGTGTGCAGACTGGTTTTGTATTATTCTTAACGATTTCGCACAAACCAGAATAAAATGCAACAACATGTCTGTGAAACTATATATTCACAGTATTATGAATGATTTGCGGTTGATTTGGTAGCATTCCGTAGTGTGACTGATTTTACCAATTGCATTAGGATTGTACAAAGTTCTGAGTGGGAGACCTTCCCAGGCAGTAGCCTGCTTAGCTCACAAACTAGAATCAGGGCGCCCACTCCGACAAGGTTAATTGACCCACAGTCCCACACGGTGACATGATATCATTGACGTGATGTGCAAATGAGCGATAGAAAACCGATTGCGCAAATGTCACCATTCCGATTTTTTTCGTGCTGGTGCCCTGTGCCCACCCCCGGCAAGATGCCTCCCTGGGCGGCTACCCATGTCACCTATACCTAAATCCACCACTGCATGTGATGCAGCTCCATGTCTTTTAAACAAAAGGGTACTCGACTAAATATGGTCATTTTAACTAAATGCTTTTAGGCTAATTGAAACCATGTTTTCCATAAAATGTGACCCGATTCAGGAAACTAGGCGTATGTCGCAAGTCACATATTTACAGGAGAGCTGTTTGAAAGTAAAAAATATTTTTTTATCAAAATGTGTTTTTTGGCAGAAATGCCTTCTCGAACATTTGAACTTTCATGTGCCTTAATATCAAACTTGTATGCCATCTGTAAATACAAATAAAATAGTTAAATTACGAGCCTAGTTGGTTTAGCCACAGAAAAAGACAGCAACCTTCCCCATAGCCATGATTGGCTGAGATAATGAGTGGGCTGGACATGACGAGAGATGAGTTTGGATTGGTCTGCCATATAGCACTCGTCTGTCTACTGGAGCTGGTCAGTATGTTTAGGTAATCGTTTTGAACGCGGCTTTAAAAAAAATAATGTATCGTGTAGTAAAACTGCATAAACCTAATGTCAAGTTAAAGTGTACTGTTAGCTAGCTAATGTTAGCTGGATGGATCGCTAGCTAACATTATGTGTATGATCTTATTCTTCGTATCTCAGACACATTTGCTTGACTAGTTTTAGCCATAGAACCTGGTAGGTTTGACAGAAAGTGGTTTCATTTCAAGTGTACTGTTAGCTAGCTAACGTTAGCTGGCTGGGACTCTAGCTAACGTTAGCTAACTAGTTTTAGACATAGAACCTGGTAGGTTAGCTACCTGCAGATTCATGCTGGGTAGTAATGTCATGACTTGTGATTATGGTCCATTGTTTAGTTAGCTAGCTACATGTCTTATCAAAAGACTCCACTCTAATTTTGACAAAGTATTTTAATTTAAAGTTAAAGTGTACTGTTAGCTAGCTAGCTAACGTTAGCTGGCTGGCTCGCTAGCTAACATTACGTCATGCGTTGGGATTCATTGTTTACCTAGCTAGCTATCTAGCTAGATTTCTTAACAAAAGACTCTCGTCTTAGTGTGCCAGAGCGCAGAATAACGGATGCATTTTTGAACGCTCAACACCGGTTGAATATGTCAGGTGTTAACAAACATCAGCAACAATGCTTCATTCAATTGTTGACAGCAGCACAGTTACAGTCACCAACGCTCTGGATAACATGAAAGCAGCCTAACCAGCTCTGCTAGGGCAGGTAAAATGGTCAGAGTGGGGTGTTCTCTCATTGTGTGTCTGGAAGTAGCTAGCCGATGTTAGCCAGTTAGCTCGGGTGCTTGACTGTAGTTGTAAGATCAGAGCTTTTGGAACAACTGTAGTTATTGGCCAGAGCGTCCAGTATGCTCTCTGAACGCGAAACCACAGAGTGATAGGGCGAGTTATATTCAGTGAGCTGTTCTCTCTCTCTTAGATGTCTGGAAGTAGCTGGCAAGTTAGTACAGAACGGTTGGATCAACCCTTCAATAGATGGGTGGGTCTAAGGCTTAAGAGGGTGTGAACAATGCTGAATGGGAGTAGACAAAGAAGGGCTTTCCAATAGTAGTACCAAAACATTCAAAGATGTATTTTTCAAAAGAATGTTTACAAATTTATCAACTTTCAAAGCAGAATTACGTTCCCATTGTTTCCTCAAATGCAATGTATGATATACCATTTTGAAAGAGATATGGGCCACAGATTTAGTGGCAAGAATTAATTTCTGCACTTTACATTAACGAACCCAATTAACTAGCAGTGCTCAAGGACACTTGCCAGAGTATAGATTCATTTTTTGGGGACT
>NC_042966.1:40706002-40718502 GCF_901001165.1 Salmo trutta | reverse complement strand
AGCTATTTCAGAATTGTATGATCAAATCAAATCAAACGTTATTTGTCACATGCGCCGAATACAACAAGTGTAGATCTTACCATGAAATGCTTACTTACAAGCCCTTAACAGTGCAGTTCAAGAAGATAAATCATCTTCAGTGTGCGGGGGTACAGGTTAGTTGAGGTAATTTGTACGTGTAGGTAGGGGTTAAATGACTATACATAGATAATAAACAGTGAGTAGCAGCAGTGTACAAAACAAATGGAGGGGAGGTCAATGTAATAGTCCGGTGGCCATTTGATTTATATTTCAGCAGTCTTTTGGCATGGTGGGGTAGAAGCTGTTGAGCCTTTTGGTCCTAGACTTGGCGCTCCGGTACCACTTGCCGTGCGGCAGCAGAGGGAACAGTCTAAGACCTGGGTGACTGGAGTCTCCGACAATTTTATGGGCTTTCCTCTGACACCGCCTATTATATAGGTCCTGGATGGCAGGAAGCTTGGCCCCAGTGATGTCTTTCTGAAGGTCCTCTCTCAGACACTATCTGTCTATCTTAATTCCTTTTCTAGTTATGATTTACACAGCTGCAATGAACCGTCATTGTAAATAAGCAATATGTTCTTAACTGACTTGCCTAGTTAAATAAAGGTTAAATAAATAAAATATAAAATAAAAATCCCAGAGCATGAGCTGTGCTGTATGACAACTGACAACACACACACACACACACACACACACACACACACACACACACACACACACACACACACACACACACACACACACACACACACACACACAGTAAAGCAGTTACTGTGATTTTGACAGAAGCTTACAGGCAGCTCGTCGCAAGTAAAATTATTTATTTCATTTTACAGTACACCTAATTATAATATAAATACAGTATCAAAGCAAATTCTGTGTAATGACACAGTATAATACTGTAAAATGTACTGTATTATACTGTAAAAAAAGAGATGTAAATGCTACCATAATCATAATGAATTAATTAATGAAATTCGTTAAGGGGAGGGGTTTGTTTACTGCAATTACACGGAAATTCGTACAAGCAGGTTGGCTGCTAGGTAAAGTGTTTACACTACAGTATATTAATAAATATTTGGTGGTTTACTATTACTTGCACATCTAGAGGCCAAACTGGCAGAGACTACAGGACAAACAAGACCAAAAGGACATGTGAAATTGGTCAACCTTTAATAAAGTTTAAAGGAAAATTCCACCCCAATACTATATTTTGGTATTAAATACAAAAAAACTTGATTGCTGACATGCAAAATATTTTGGGGCTATGGACTAATGAAACAAATGGCAAAGGATCATTTTTGGGTGGCTTTCCTTTAAGACTTGCTGGCAATCCAATCTTTATATTTCTAAAGCATTCTCACTCAAGGGTGCAACAAATATAGCCTCTTAGAAGGCACATCTCAAATTATTTTAACATGAAAGAAAAAACAATAACGTGTACCCACTAGTGGTCTAAAGGTTTTTGGCGCTCCAACAAATACGGTAAGGTACTGTATTCTGTGGGGTGTATTTACAGTACCATTCAAAATACAGAAATTCTTTCCCCACCCACAACATTTTCCCACAATGCACCATAATTTAAAGTATACTGGAGTAAAACGTTTCAGAGTATTTTGCTGTTGATAATACAAACAATTATACGTATCAATTACAGTTTTCACTTACAGTGAAATGCCCATGAAATGCCCATGCACACACACACACATACTCGCACACCCTAACAATACACTATATCGCACACTCTCAGCATTGTTACACGCTAAACCACAGCAAGGACAGGGCACCTTCAATACACATCATTTCCTGGTATCTCTTAGAACCTGTCAGGAGAGGCCTTGACGGAGAGACCTCTGACTGTCAGACTTTTACGATAAGAAACTTGTTTAGTACAACTAAAACAAGAAGACATACAGCGGTAGGGAAGAGTGGGGTTAGTCGAGTCAAAGGGTTGGCTGAGCAAAAGGGGTAAGTTAAACCAAAGGGGTAGGTTTGAACCAAAGGGGTAAGTTAAACCAAAGGGGTAAGTTAAACCAAAGGGGTAAGTTAAACCAAAGGGGTAGGTTAAACCAAAGGGGTAAGTTAAACCAAAGGGGTAAGTTAAACCAAAGGGGTAAGTTAAACCAAAGGGGTAAGTTTAACCAGTTGAGCCAATGGGCACCATAACCCATAAAAATTCTCATAACATTTTGTCAGTTTTCTGCATAATATTTATAGTACTTTTGCAACGTGTCGTGTAAATGAACTCAAGGCAGTACACTGGTACTGTGACAGAATAGGTACCATCCTGCCCTGTGTATACTCCACCATGCTGCCCTGTGTATACCCCACCATGCTGCCCTGTGTATACCCCACCATCCTGCCCTGTGTATACCCCACCATGCTGCCCTGTGTATACCCCACCATCCCGCCCTGTGTATACCCCACCATGCTGCCCTGTGTATACCCCACCATTCTGCCCTGTGCATACCCCACCATCATGCCCTGTGTATACCCCACCATCCCGCCCTGTGTATACCCCACCATGCTGCCCTGTGTATACCCCACCATCCTGCCCTGTGTATACCCCACCATCCCGCCCTGTGCATACCCCACCATGCTGCCCTGTGTATACCCCACCATCCTGCCCTGTGTATACCCCACCATCCTGCCCTGTGAATACCCCACCATCCTGCCCTGTGTATACCCCACCATCCTGCCCTGTGCATACCCCACCATCCTGCCCTGTGTATACCCCACCATTCTGCCCTGTGAATACCCCACCATTCTGCCCTGTGTATACCCCACCATCCCGCCCTGTGTATACCCCACCATGCTGCCCTGTGTATACCCCACCATCCTGCCCTGTGTATACCCCACCATGCTGCCCTGTGTATACCCCACCATCCTGCCCTGTGCATACCCCACCATCCCGCCCTGTGAATACCCCACCTTCCTGCCCTGTGTATACCCCACCTTCCTGCCCTGTGTATACCCCACCTTCCTGCCCTGTGTATACCCCACCATCCTGCCCTGTGCATACCCCACCTTCCTGCACTGTGTATACCCCACCTTCCTGCCCTGTGTATACCCCACCATCCTGCCCTGTGTATACCCCACCATCCTGCCCTGTGTATACCCCACCATCCTGCCCTGTGAATACCCCACCATCCTGCCCTGTGCATACCCGACCTTCCTGCCCTGTGTATACCCCACCATCCCGCCCTGTGCATACCCCACCATCCCGCCCTGTGAATACCCCACCATCCTGCCCTGTGCATACCCCACCATTCTGCCCTGTGAATACCCCACCATCCTGCCCTGTGCATACCCCACCATCCTGCCCTGTGCATACCCCACCATCCTGCCCTGTGAATACCCCACCATCCTTCCCTGTGAATACCCCACCATCCTGCCCTGTGAATACCCCACCATCCTGCCCTGTGAATACCCCACTATCCTGCCCTGTGTATACCCCACCATGCTGCCCTGTGTATACCCCATCATCCTGCCCTGTGAATACCCCACCATCCTGCCCTGTGCATACCCCACCATGCTGCCCTGTGTATATCCCAGTCTGAGCTTGATAAAGAGAGGCTATGATAGAGTAGCAGAGGAACACAAGATCTTATCTGATGACATGGAGTCTGAGCTTGCTGAACATATCAAGACTCTCACAGACCAGTATCATGGGCTTAGCCTTCCCCGTAGCTCAGTTGGTAGAGCATGGTGTTTGCAACACCAGGGTTGTGGGTTCGATTCCCACGGGGGGCCAAGTACGAAGAAAAAAAAAAATGTATGAAATGTATGCATTCACTACTGTAAGTCGCTCTGGATAAGACCGTCTGCTAAATGACTAAAATGTAAATGTAAAATCTTAATAGCCTCAAATGCAGAGAACTTGCCTATGAATTAGCACATCAAAACAACATCCCTGTCCCGGACAACTGGTGAAAAAATTGAAGGGTAAGTGTTATTGAAGAGAGATATATATATCTGAATGTAGGCATACATTTAACAGACAGTATCAGACAGGTATCAGACATATAACAGACAGGTAGCAGACAGGTACAGTATCATCAGACAGGTATCGGACAGTATCAAAAAGTTATCAGACAGTATAAGGCAGATGTCAGACAAATTTCAGACAGGTATCAGAGAGGTATCATCAGATGGGTATCAGACAGCTATCAGAGAGGTATCAGACAGGTATCAGACGGCAGGTATCAGACAGATATCAGACAGGTATCAGACGACAGGTATCATCAGACAGGTATCATCAGACAGGTATCAGACAGCTATCAGAGAGGTATCAGACGACAGGTATCAGACGACAGGTATCAGACGACAGATATCAGACAGGTATCAGACGACAGGTATCATCAGACAGGTATCATCAGACAGGTATCAGACAGTTATCAGACTACAAGTATCATCAGACAGGTGTGAAACAGGTATCAGACAGGTATCAGACTACAGGTATCAGACAGATATCAGACAGGTATCAGACGACAGGTATCATCAGACAGGTATCATCAGACAGGTATCAGACAGATATCAGACTACCAGTATCATCAGACAGGTGTGAAACAGGTATCAGACAGGTATCAGACTACAGGTATCATCAGACAGGTGTGAAACAGGTATCAGACAGGTATCAGACTACAGGTATCATCAGACAGGTGTGAAACAGGTATCAGACAGGTATCAGACGACAGGTATCAGTCAGATATCAGACAGGTATCAGACGACAGGTATCATCAGACAGGTATCATCAGACAGGTATCAGACAGTTATCAGACTACAAGTATCATCAGACAGGTGTGAAACAGGTATCAGACAGGTATCAGACTACAGGTATCATCAGACAGGTGTGAAACAGGTATCAGACAGGTATCAGACTACAGGTATCATCAGACAGGTGTGAAACAGGTATCAGACGACAGGTATCAGACAGATATCAGACAGGTATCAGACGACAGGTATCATCAGACAGGTATCATCAGACAGGTATCAGACAGTTATCAGACTACAAGTATCATCAGACAGGTGTGAAACAGGTATCAGACAGGTATCAGACTACAGGTATCATCAGACAGGTGTGAAACAGGTATCAGACAGGTATCAGACTACAGGTATCATTAGACAGGTGTGAAACAGGTATCAGACAGGTATCAGACTTCAGGTATCAGACAGGTATCAGACAGGTGTCAGACAGGTATCAGACAGGTGTCAGACAGGTGTCAGACAAGTATCAGGCGACAGGTATCATCAGACAGGTGTCAGACAGTTAACAGAGGTATCATCAGATAGGTATCAGGCGACAGGTATCATCAGACAGGTGTCAGACAGGTAACAGAGGTATCATCAGATAGGTATCAGATGACAGGTATCATCAGACAGGTATCAGATGACAGGTATCATCAGACAGGTATCAGACAGGTGTCATCAGGTAGGTATCATCAGACGGGTATCAGAGGTGTATGTCAACACTCCAAAACACAATCTGTGTCCCAATTGATTCCCTATTCCCTATATATGGGCCCTTTATTATACCTATTGTACAGTACATTCGGAAAGTTTTCAGACCCATTGACTTATACTCAGACATTATTCTAACAGTTTTAAAAACTTCAGAGTGTTTTCTATCCAAATCTACTAATTATAGGCATATCCTAGCTTCTGGGCCTGAGTAACAGGCAGTTTACTTTGGGCATGCTTTTCATCCGGACGTGAAAATATTGCCCCCTATCCCTAAGAAGTTTTTAAAGTGACTAGTGTTCCATTATTAAAGTGGCCAGTGATTCCAAGTCTATGTATATAGGGCAGCAGCCTCTAAGGTGCAGGGTTATGTAACTGGGTGGAAGCCGCCTAGTGATGGCTATTTAACAGTCTGATGGCCTTTAGATAGAAGCTGTTTTTCAGTCTGTCGGTCCCAGCCTTCTGACCTCGCCTTCTGGATGATAGCGGGGTGAACAGGCAGTGGCTCGGGTGGTTGTTGTCCTTGAAGATCTTTTTGGCCTTCCTGTAACATCGGGTGCTGTAGGTGTCCTGGAGGGCAGGTAGTTTGCCCCTGGTGATGCGTTGTGCAGACCGCACCACCCTCTGTAGAGCCCTGCGGTTACGGGTGGTGCAGTTGCCGTCCCAGGCGGTGATACGGCACAACAGGATGCTCTCAATTGTGCATCTGTAAAAGTTTGTCAGTGTTTAAGGTGCCAAGCCAAATTTCTTCTGCCTCCTGAGGTTGAAGAGGCGCTGTTGCGGCTTCTTCACCACACTGTCTGTGTGTGCGGACCATTTCAGATTGTCAGTGATGTGTACGCCGAGGAGCTTGAAGCTTTCCACCTTCTCCACTACTGTCCCGTCGATGTTGATAGGGGGGTGCTCCCTCTGCTGTTTCCTGAAGTCCACGATCAGCTCCTTTGTTTTGTCGACTTTGATTGAAAGGTTATTTTCTTGGCACCACACTCCCAAGGCCCTCACCACCTCCCTGCAGATGTTCGATGGGGTTCAAGTCCGGTCTCTGGCTGGGCCACTCAAGGACATTCAGAGACTTGTCCCGAAGCCACTCCTGCGTTGTCTTGACTGTGTTCTTAAGGTCGTTGTCCTGTTGGAAGGTGAACCTTCACTCCAGTCTGAGGTCTTGAGCGCTCTAGAGCAGATTTTCATCAAGGATCTCTCTGTACTTTGCTCCGTTCATCTTTCCCTCGATCCTGACTAGTCTCCCAGTCCCTGCCGCTGAAAAATATCCCCAGGCATGATGCTGCCACCACCATGTTTCACCGTAGGGATGGTGCCAAGTTTTCTCCAGACGTGACACTTGGCATTCAGGCCAATAGAGTTCAAATCTTGGTTTCATCTGACCAGAGAATCTTGTTTCTCATGGTCTGAGAATCCATTAGGTGCCTTTTTGAAAATTCAAAGTGGGCTGCCATTTCAGACACACCCTCAGGTACTCCCTATTCCTTCACACAAACATTGTCTGGTGTCTACTTTATGTTCATGGTACATCCCAAATGGCACTCATAGAGCCCATTGGGCTCTGGTGAAACGTAGTGCACTATTTAGAGAATATGGTGCCATTTAGGACACACGACTGTCTGCTGTCTACTTGATGTTCACCTTCCTCACATGAGAGAGCAAAATGAATATTTCAGGCTTCAGATATCCCTCAATGTGCTCACACCGTACAGGGATGTGTATTCTGTGTGAACACTTCAGCTCTGTATCAAAGAACATTAGACTGGATGCCCATCAGTGAGGTTATGAAATATTATGTTGTCGGCCTGGCAGGGAAACAACACCTTTCATCTTCTCTCGACTTCATCTTCTTGTCCCCCCAATCCCCTTTCTCTGATACATGTGTAAATATTGGACTATAAATTGTACCTTCTTGTATTATACTTATGCTAAAACATCTATTCTGTTCTACTTTATGTTTATATTCTTTTCACTATTTACTATTGTTGTTGTAGTCGAGAAGGAACCTGCAAGTAAGTATTTCGTTGGACGGTGTATGACATCTGTATCCTGTACATACGACTAATACAACTTTAAAACAAATCTGATCCCATAACTTTGTAAATGATTTATTCTCGTGCTGACATAATGCCAACATATTGGACTAGAGCGGCTATTATTAAGGATGTCATTTGACAGAGGAAAGTGGGCCTTGTTCTTCGATGATTGTTGTGATTGACGATGTTTATAACATTGTAGTCAGTGGGCCTTCAGGTTGATTACATTGTAGTCAGTGGGCCTTTGAGGTTGATTACATTGTAGACAGTGGGCCTTGAGGTTGATTACATTGTAGTCAGTGGGCCTTGAGGTTGATTACATTGTAGTCAGTGGGCCTTGAGGTTTATTACATTGTAGTCAGTGGGCCTTGAGGTTGATTACATTGTAGTCAGTGGGCCTTGAGGTTCAAGCTTGCCCCATGTCCAATGCATTTTAGATCAGTACTGGTGCCGTTGATGTGTCTTTTAACTTGGCCCATGTCGACAGCCTTGCAGGGCAGTAATGGTGGTGCAGCCAGTCGGTGTGTCCTGTCTGGTCTGTTTAAACTCTCTGTCACAGCTCTAGCTTCTTCCGTCTCTGCCAAGCCACCGACCTGTGGGCTTTTTGACACTCCACAGTACCTCGATCTCTCCGTCGCTGGGACGAGGAGGAAGCCATAAAACTGAAGAGAGGCGAGGTGCGAGGAGCTCGGAGAGACAGACTCTGTTGTCAAAGTTCAGAACATAAATAGTTTCAAAGCTTCATGTGGCGAGAACACAGAAACACTCTGGGGCCTAGGTTACAACACCTTAGTTCAGCACCACACACTGAATGACAAAGCAGAGAGAGAGCACGGAGGGGGGGAGGTAGAGAGAGCACGGAGGGGGAGGTAGAGAGAGAGGGAGAGAGGGAGAGAGGGAGATAGTTAGAGAGACACAGAGAGAGAGCACGGAGGGGGGGAGGTAGAGAGAGAGGGAGAGAGGGAGAGAGACACAGAGAGAGAGAGAGAGCACGGAGGGGGGAGGTAGAGAGAGAGGGAGAGAGGGAGAGAGTGACAGAGAGAGAGCACGGAGGGGGGAGGTAGAGAGAGAGGGAGAGAGGGAGAGAGACACAGAGAGAGATAGTTAGAGAGACACAGAGAGAGAGAGAGATAATAGACAGGGAGACAGAGAAAGAGACAGAGAGAGAGAGAGAGGGAAAGAGAGATAGAGAGAGAGAGAGGGTGACAGAGAGAGATAGTTAGAGAGAGAGACAGAGCGAGAGAGAGATAATAGACAGAGACAGAAAAAGAGAGACAGAGAGAGAGACATAGAGAGAGAAAGAGAGAGAGAGTGACAGAGACAGAGATAGCTAGAGAGACAGAGAGATAGAGAGATAATAGACAGAGAAAGAGAGAGAGAGACAGAGATAGATAGACAGAGATAGATAGACAGAGAGAAGAGACAGAGAGAGTGTCACGCCCTGACCTGAGAGAGACGGTTTATTCCACTATTTTGTTAGATCAGGGTGTGGTGTGGGCAGTCTTTTTGTTATATTTCTATGTTGTCTTTTTCTTTGATTGGCCGAGTATGGTTCCTAATCAGAGGCAGCTGTCTATCGTTGTCTCTGATTGGGAATCATACTTAGGCAGCCCTTTTTTTCCCCCTCCTTCAGTTGTGGGATCTTGTTTTTGTTACAGCTCAGTAAAGCCTGCAGAACGTGACGTTCGGTTTCCTTTGTTTGTTGTTTCGATTTAGTGTTCTGATTTATAATAAATATTTATCATGAGCACATACCACGCTGCACCTTGGTCTCCTCTCTACGACGATCGTCACAGAGAGAGACAGATAATAGATAGCTAGATATTGTACATTGATCAGAAGCGGTGTTAATTGGGCGTTGACATTTTTTGTAACCTTCAGCACACATCTTCTAACATATTGGTGGGGGGGGGTGTTACCTCCTCTGACAGGCCTGTGGTTAAGTCCTGACATCTTATTTATGTGTTATGATCCTCTCTGTAGTCTGACACTCCAAAAACCACAAACACACTCTTAACAGGGAACTGCTCCACAAACGCAGTAAAACACTCTGGCTTAGACGTTTGAGTGGCAGTCAACAGAGAACCTCTCAAGCTAAGTCTCAAAATGGCACCCTACTCCCAGATGTATTAGACCTAACAGCCTCTGCTGTAGCTCTCAGCGGTGATATGGCTGTTTAGACCTAGTGGACTCTGTTGTAGCTCTCAGCTCTCAGCGGTGATATGGCTGTTTAGACCAAGTGGACTCTGTTGTAGCTCTCAGCTCTCAGCGGTGATATGGCTGTTTAGACCAAGTGGACTCTGTTGTAGCTCTCAGCGGTGATATGGCTGTTTAGACCTAGTGGACTCTGCTGTAGCTCTCAGCTCTCAGCGGTGACATGGCTGTTTAGACCTAGTGGACTCTGCTGTAGCTCTCAGCTCTCAGCGGTGGTATGGCTGTTTAGACCTAGTGGACTCTGCTGTAGCTCTCAGCTCTCAGCGGTGGTATGGCTGTTTAGACCTAGTGGACTCTGTTGTAACTCTCAGCTCTCAGCGGTGGTATGGCTGTTTAGACCTAGTGGACTCTGTTGTAACTCTCAGCGGTGGTATGGCTGTTTAGAAGTAGTGGACTCTGTTGTAACTCTCAGCTCTCAGCGGTGGTATGGCTGTTTAGACCTAGTGGACTCTGCTGTAGCTCTCAGCTCTCAGCGGTGGTATGGCTGTTTAGACCTAGTGGTCTCTGTTGTAACTCTCAGCGGTGGTATGGCTGTTTAGACCTAGTGGACTCTGTTGTAGCTCTCAGCTCTCAGCGGTGATATGGCTGTTTAGAAGTAGTGGACTCTGCTGTAAATCTCAGCTCTCAGCGGTGGTATGGCTGTTTAGACCTAGTGGACTCTGTTGTAGCTCTCAGCGGTGGTATGGCTGTTTAGACCTAGTGGACTCTGTTGTAGCTCTCAGCGGTGGTATGGCTGTTTAGACCTAGTGGACTCTGCTGTAGCTCTCCTCGGTGATAGGGCTGTTTAGACCTAGTGGACTCTGTTGTAGCTCTCAGCTCTCAGCGGTGATATGGCTGTTTAGACCTAGTGGACTCTGCTGTAGCTCTCAGCTCTCAGCGGTGGTTTGGCTGTTTAGACCAAGTGGACTCTGTTGTAGCTCTCAGCGGTGATATGGCTGTTTAGACCAAGTGGACTCTGTTGTAGCTGTCAGCTCTCAGCGGTGACATGGCTGTTTAGACCTAGTGGACTCTGTTGTAACTCTCAGCGGTGGTATGGCTGTTTAGACCTAGTGGACTCTGCTGTAGCTCTCAGCTCTCAGCTCTCAGCGGTGGTATGGCTGTTTAGACCTAGTGGACTCTGCTGTAGCTCTCAGCTCTCAGCGGTGGTATGGCTGTTTAGACCTAGTGGACTCTGATGTGACTCAACATGGTCAATGAGACTCGTACAACGTATCAGATAGGATGTGACTCAACGTGGTAAATGAGACTCGTACAACGTGTCAGATATGATGTGACTCAACGTGGTAAATGAGACTCGTACAACGTATCAGATATGATGTGACTCAACGTGGTAAATGAGACTCGTACAACGTATCAGATATGATGTGACTCAACGTGGTAAATGAGACTCGTACAACGTGTCAGATATAATGTGACTCAACGTGGTAAATGAGACTCGTACAACGTGTCATGTCTCATAGTAAATGTGGACTACTGAGCCATGTAGTTAGGTATTTGTGACATGATCATGATGACAGGCATAGATAGGCTCTCTGTGAAGCAGGGAACTGACAAATCATCTTTCCACACACACACGCGCACGTACGCACACACACACACACTTCAAGAAGAAGCCAGCGGCAGCAGCCAGGCATCATCAGAGAGAACACTGATTGCATCCCAAATGGCACTCTGGTCAAAAGAAGTGCACTATAAAGTGAATAGGGTGCCATTTGGGATGCAATTCCTGTCTCATTAGCACAGAGAAACTTCAGCTAATTAAGTCTAGATACTCGCTGAGACTGTCTGTTTAGCTGGATAACAATGTGTGTCACATAGATTAGAGCAGAGAGAGTGAGGGAGTGAGGGAGGGAGGGAGGGACAGAGAGAGACAGACAGACAGAGGGAGGGAGGGAGGGAGGGAGGGAGGGAGGGAGGGAGGGAGGGAGACAGACAGACAGACAGACAGGGAGGGAGGGAGGGAGGGAGGGAGGGAGGGAGGGAGGGAGGGAGGGAGGGAGAGAGAGACAGATGGATGGATGGAAGGAGGGAGGGAGGGAGGGAGGGAGGGAGGGAGGGAGGGAGGGAGGGACAGAGAGAGACAGACAGACAGAGGGAGGGAGGGAGGGAGACAGATGGATGGAGGGAGGGAGGGAGGCTTCCTCTCCATGTTGATGATCTAGAGGTCTCTTACCCACCCACACAAACCATGATAGATGCTCACATCAAAAGGAACTGCCTTCCGTCTGTTCTCTCTGTGTTTTTATCTGTTTGTTGGGCAGATCCATTTCACAACGGCTCCTCCTTCCCTTTATCTCCTGTGCCAACGCAGCCTCTCTCACAGTAGCTCTGTGAGAGAAGGCCACAGTCTAGCTCTGTGAGATAGGGCCACAGTCTAGCTCTGTGAGATAGGGCCACAGTCTAGCTCTGTGAGATAGGGCCACAGTCTAGCTTGGTTAGAGAGGCCACAGTCTAGCTAGGTTAGAAAGGCCACAGTCTAGCTCTGTGAGAGAGGCCACAGTCTAGCTCTGTGAGAGAGGCCACAGTCTAGCTCTGTGAGATAGGGCCACAGTCTAGCTTGGTTAGAGAGGCCACAGTCTAGCTCTGTGAGATAGGGCCACAGTCTAGCTTGGTTAGAGAGGCCACAGTCTAGCTTGGTTAGGGAGGCCACAGTCTAGCTCTGTGAGAGAGGGCCACAGTCTAGGGAAAGGAGGATACCTAGTCAGTTGTACAACTGAATGCCTTCAACTGAAATGTGTCTTCTGCATTTAACCCAACCCCTCTGAATCA
>NC_042966.1:40563502-40701002 GCF_901001165.1 Salmo trutta | reverse complement strand
CACATGGGGACAAATATCATACTTTTTGGAGAAATGTCCTCTGGTCTAATGAAACAAAAATAGAACTGTTTGGTCATAATGACCATCGTTATGTTTGGAGGAAAAAGGGGGAGGCTTGCAAGCCAAAGAACACCATCCCAACCGTGAAGCATGGGGGTGGCAGCATCATGTTGTGGGGGTGCTTTGCTGCAGGAGGGACTGGCGCACTTCACAAAATAGATGGCTTCATGAGAAAGGAAAATTATGTGGATATATTGAAGCAACATCTCAAGACATGGGTCTTCCAAATGAACAATGACCCCAAGCATACTTCCAAAGTTGTGGCAAAATGGCTTAAGGACAACAAAGTCAAGGTATTTGAGTGGCCATCACAAAGCCCTGACCTCATTCCTATAGAAAATGTGTGGGCAAAACTGAAAAAGCATGTGCTTGCAAGGAGGCCTACAAACCTGACTCAGTTACACCAGCTCTGTCAGGAGGAATTGGCCAAAATTCACCCAATTTATTGTGGGAAGCTTGTGGAAGGCTACCTGAAACATTTGACCCAAGTTAAACAATTTAAAGGCAATGCTACCAAATACTAATTTAGTATGTAAACTTCTGACCCACTGGGAATGTGATGAAAGAAATAAAAGCTGAAATAAATAATTAGCTCTACTATTATTCTGACATTTCACATTCTTTAAATGAAGTGGTGATCCTAACTAACCTAAGACAGGGAATTTTTACTAGGATTAAATGTCAGGAATTGTGAAAAACTGAGTTTAAATGTATATGCATTTACAGTGGGGGAAAAAAATACTTATTTCCCTCATTAAAATGCAAATCATTTTATAACATTTTTGACATGCGTTTTTCTGGATTTTTTTGTTGTTATTCTGTCTCTCACTGTTCAAATAAACCTACCATTAAAATTATAGACTGATCATTTCTTCGTCAGTGGGCAAACGTACAAAATCAGCAGGGGATCAAATACTTTTTTCCCCCACTGTAAATAGTAAAGTAAAGTACAGATAACCCCCCAAAATTACTTAAGTAGTACTTTAAAGTATTTTTACTTAAGTACTTTACATTGTATGTAAACTTCCGACATCAACTTTACATGTACAGTACATTTCCTCACTTACCTCAACTACCTCGTACACCTGCACATTGACTCTGTACCGATACTCCTGGGATATAGCCTCGGTATTCTTATTTTTATTGTGTTACTCTTTCCTTTTTTATTTAGCTAATTTTTCTTACTTTTTAACTCTGCATTGTTTGGAAAGGGCTCGTAACTAAGCATTTCCCAGTAAAGTCTGCTACACCTGCTGTATTTCGCGCAAGGGACAAATAAAATTGTATATGATTTGATTAATTTAGACTTGGTGTAAGGAATGTTAATTTAGGCTTGGTGTAAGGTTACATTAATTTAGACTTGGTGCAAGGATATGTTAATTTAGACTTGTGTCACGTCCTGACCCTTGTAAGAGGTCATTTTCTATAGTAGAGTGGTCAGGGCGTGAGAGGGGGTGTTTTGGGTGGTTTTCTTGTTTTCTGTTTCTATGTGGGTTTTCGAGATTTCTATTTCTATGTTGGGGTTATTGGGATGATCTCTAATTGGAGATCATATTTATGTAGGGGGTTATTCCTTTTGGTTTTGTGGGTTGTTAGTATTTTGAGTAGTGTGTTTTCTCTCTGCGTCACGGTTTGTTGTTTTGTTATTTCACGTATTTGGTGTATTGCATTACGTTTCGCGGACTAATAAAGATGTGGAACTACAAACACGCTGCGCCTTGGTCCGATCCTTTAAACAGCCGTGACAGCTTGGTGTAAGGATATGTTAATTTAGACTTGGTGCAAGGACAGAATCAAAATAGACAGGTTCATTTAGACTTTAGATTTTTTTGCTACTTTGATGATGGTTTTCTGTTTTCTTGGCTTTAGGGGAATTTTCAATAGCAGCCTACAAAACTGGATGGAATTGTAAATAAGGTTTTTCTTTAAAAAATACTTTTTAATAATAGTCAAAGTTATAATCATAATAATAATCCCTTTCGAACAACATTTTTGCAAATGTTTTTCCTAAAACTTTTCTGATCTATAAAACAGGTTATCAAGGAATGTTCAATATCTTTAGAATTACTTGGATATTGTGTTCTTCTCAAGGTTCTTTTGCAACTCAAAACACCGTCTCCATCTCTGCTTTGTGATTGCTGAGATGTGTTAGCGAGTGAATGGGTGATCAACACTGTTACGCTCGTCGTTTGAATTAAGAGACCAAGGTGCAGCGTGGTAGGCGTACATCATTTCCTTTTTATAATGAACACCAACAAAACAAGAAAATGCAAAACCGAAAGTAACGTTCTGCAGAGCTAGACAGCACAATGCAAAAACAAGATCCCACAATCTCAGGTGGGAAAAAGGGCTGCCTAAGTATGATCCCCAATCAGAGACAACGATAAACAGATGCCTCTGATTGGGAACCATACTAGGCCAACTAAGAAATATAAACATAGATTTGCCCACCCAAGTCACACCCTGACCTAACCAAATAGAGAATAAAACAGACTCTCTAAGGTCAGGGCGTGACAGTACCCCCTCCCCCCCCCCAAAGTTGCGGACTCCGGCCGCAAACCTGAACCTATAAGGGTGGAAATCTCATCTCGGTGGAGGCTCCGGTGCGGGATGCAGACCCCGCTCCGCTTGAGGCTCCCCCAACTTCAGTGTCGTCTCTGGTGCGGGGATCGTCGCCGGGGTCTCCGGACCGTAGATCGTTGTCACGGACTCCGGATTGTAGATCACTGCTGGAGGAACCGAATCACCGATCGTTGCCGGAGGCTCCAGCCTGGGAACCCTTGCTGGGGGCTCCTGACTGGGAGCCCTCACTGGAGGCTCCGGACCGTCGCTGGAGGCTCTGGACCGTCGCTGCAGGCTCCGGACTGTGGACCATCACTGCAGGCTCCGGACTGTGGACCGTCGCTGGAGGCTCCGGACTGGGGACCGTCGCTGGAGGCTCCGGACTGGGGACCATCGCTGGAGGCTCCAGACTGGGGAACGTCGCTGGAGGCTCTGGACCCTCGCAGGCGGCTCCAGACCGCAGACCGTCGCTGGAGGCTCCGGACCGCAGACCGTCGCTGGAGGCTCCGGACCGCAGACCGTCGCTGTAGAATCTGGACCGCAGACCGTCGCTGGAGGCTCTGGACCGCAGACCGTCGCTGGAGGCTCTGGACTGCAGACTGTAGCTGGAGACTCCGGACCTTGGCTCATCATGGGAGGCTCCGGGCAATGGATTATCACTGGAGGCTCTGGGCCATGGATCATCACTGGAGGCTCCGGGCCATGGATCATCACTGGAGGCTCCGGGCCATGGATCACCACTGGAGGCTCCGGGCGATGGATCACCACTGGAGGCTTCGTGCGTGGAGCCGGCACAGGATATACTGGGCCACCGTGAAGGCGCACTGGAGGTCTGGAGCGTAGAGCTGGCACAACCCGTCCTGGCTGGATGCTCACTTTAGCCTGGCAAGTGCGGGGCGCTGGCACAAGACACACTGGGCTGTGAAGGCGCACTGGAGACACAGTGCGTAGAGCCGGCGCAGGATATCCTGGACCGAGAAGGCGTACTGGAGACCAGAAGCGCTGAGCCGGCACAACCCATCCTGGCTGGATTCTCACTTTCGCACGGCAAGTGCGAGGAGCTGGCACAGAACGCACCGGGCTGTGGATGCGCACTGGAGACACATTGCGTATCTCCGCAAAGCATGGTATCTGAACCGTGACCAACTCCTCACCGACATTACAGGGAGTTGGTTCTTGTTCCCACCTTTGCGCCGCTTGCCACCCCGTGTGCCCCCCCCCCCATTTTTTTTGAGGCTGCCTCTCGGGTTTCCGTCGTCTCCTTGATTCCTGGTCTCGTCTCCGTTCCTCTCTCGCTGCCTCCGCCTGCTTCCCCGGGCAGGCTTTCGTATCTCTCCAATACTTCCTCCCAAGTCCAGGCTACTCTCTCCTCAACCTCCTGCAAAGACCAGGATGCCATCTCCTCCCGGGCACGCTGCTTGGTCCAGATGAGGTGGGATCTTCTGTTACGCTCGTCGTTTGAATGAGGAGACCAAGGTGCAGCGTGGTAGGTGTACATCATTAACTTTAATAATGAACACCAACAAAACAAGAAAATGCAAAACCGAATGTAACGTTCTGCAGGGCTAGATAGCACAATGCAAAAACAAGATCCCACAATCTTAGGTGGGAAAAGGGGCTGCCTAAGTATGATCCCCAATCAGAGACAACGATAAACAGCTGCCTCTGATTGGGAACCATACTAGGCCAACTAAGAAATATAAACATAGATTTGCCTAACCAAATAGAGAATAAAACAGACTCTCTAAGGTCAGGGCGTGACAAACACTGAGACCTCTGTCTCATTCTCAAGGGAGGCCTGTGAACATGAACACACAATTCAATACAACATAAAGAAAAAACAACAACATCAACACAATACAATAAAAACAAGAAGATTCATCAAAACAAAAAAACAACAATCACATATTATCCCTGTAAATGTATCTAAACTGTCCAATGGAGACCAGCTTCAAGGTGGTCCGAAGGCTATTCCCGAGCTGGGGGCAGAAAAGCATGTTCCCCCAGCTCAGTGGAGACCCAAGGGACCTTCTGAACCAGACAGTCCAGAGAGCGGGTCTGCAAATAGCTGGATCTCCAATTAATAACTTATTGAAGCTGTTCTGCAGCTCCGATAATTACTTATTGAAGCTGTACTGCACCTCTGATAATAACTTATTGAAGCTGTTCTGCAGCTCTGATAATAACTTATTAAAGCTGTTCTGTAGCTCTGATAATAACTTATTGAAGCTGTTCTGCAGCTCTGATAATAACTTATTAAAGCTGTTCTGCAGCTCTGATAATAACTTATTGAAGCTGTACTGCAGCTCTGATAATATCTTATTGAAGCTGTTCTACATCTCTGATAATAACTTATTGCAGCTGTTCTGCAGATCTGATAATAACTTATTAAAGCTGTTCTGCAGCTCTGATAATATCTTATTGAAGCTGTTCTACATCTCTGATAATAACTTATTAAAGCTGTTCTGTAGCTCTGATAATAACTTATTGAAGCTGTTCTGCAGCTGTGATAATAACTTATTGAAGCTGTTCTTCAGCTGTGATAATAACTTATTGAAGCTGTTCTGCAGCTGTGATAATAACTTATTGAAGCTGTTCTTCAGCTGTGATAATAACTTATTGAAGCTGTTCTGCAGCTCTGATAATAACTTATTGAAGCTGTACTGCAGCTCTGATAATAACTGATTGAAGCTGTTCTGCAGCTCTGATAATAACTTATTGAAGCTGTTCTGCAGCTCTGATAATAACTTATTGAAGCTGTTCTGCAGCTCTGATAATAACTGATTGAAGCTGTTCTGCAGCTCTGATAATAACTTATTGAAGCTGTTCTGCAGCTCTGATAATAACTTATTGAAGCTGTTCTGCAGCTCTGATAATAACTTATTAAAGCTGTTCTGCAGCTCTGATAATAACTTATTAAAGCTGTACTGCAGCTCTGATAATAACTTATTGAAGCTGTTCTGCAGCTCTGATAATAACTTATTGAAGCTGTTCTGCAGCTCTGATAATAACTTCTTGAAGCTGTTCTGCAGCTCTGATAATAACTTATTGAAGCTCTTCTGCAGCTCTGATAATAACTTATTAAAGCTGTTCTGCAGCTCTGATAATAACTTATTGAAGCTGTTCTGCAGCTCTGATAATAACTTACTAAAGCTGTTCTGCTGCTCTGATAATAACTTATTGAAGCTGTTCTGCAGCTCTGATAATAACTTGTTAAAGCTGTTCTGCTGCTCTGATAATAACTTATTGAAGCTGTTCTGCAGCTCTGATAATAACTTATTGAAGCTGTTCTGCAGCTCTGATAATAACTTATTAAAGCTGTTCTGCAGCTCTGATAATAACTTATTGCTGTGAACTTCCTCATTATTCACGCTTTGCAATCGATTCCGCACCATCCCATCCAAGTGAGTCTTGACTTTTAGTCGTAATTAAACCAGTCTCAATGCAAATCAAGGGAAATCAGATGGCATATTGTGTTTTGAATCGTTGGATTCATACCAAATGTCATCCTATTCCCTGTTTAGTGCTCTACTTCTGACTAGGGCCCTAGTGCACTATATAGGGAATATGGTGCCATTGGCCATAGGGCCCTGGTCTAAAGTAGTGCACTATATAGGGAATAGGGAGCCATTTGGGACAAAGCCCTTCATTTTCCCAGGAGGGAGAGTGTCATCTCTGGCCTTATCAGCAGCCAAGATGTGCATGACTGCACCTCACACACACACACACACACACACACACACACACACGGAGACACACACAAGGGCAAGTAGACACACAGACACACACACACACACACACACACACATTCACACACAATTCATTCCCACTTTCAAACACTCACAAACAATTTCAAAGTACTAACAAGAAGGAATGGCCTGTCATTTGCCAGATGGAAAACATGGTTGTGTGTTATTTTGTGGGCCACTTGTGCAATTTTGTTGTCTAAGGCGTTTCTTTTTCAAGTGGCTCGCACACCATGTTAAGACACGGTTCAACACTCTAAAACCCCAGTAAAAGCACCAATGTCTTTATACAAACAATATACACATAATACAATGACAGACCCTTATTGAGCTCACTTCAATCAGTGTAGGTGAAGGGGAAGAAACAGGTGAAAGAAGTATTTTTAAGCCTTGATACAGTTGAGACGTGGATTGTGTATGTGTGCCGTTCAGAGGGTGAATGGGCAAGACAAAATATTTAAGTGTCTTAGAAAGGGGTATGTGAACAGGGTATGTTAGTAGGTGCCAGATGCACCGGTTTGAGTGTGTCCAGAACTAAAACGCTGCTGGGATTTTCACACTCAACAGTTTCCTGTGTGTATCAAGAATGGTCACCACCCAAAAGGACATCCAGACAACTTGACACAACTGTGGGAAACATTGGAGTCAACATGGGCCAGAATCCCTGTGGAACCGCTTTCGGCACCTTGTAGAGTCCATGCCCCTGAGGCTGGGGCAAAAGGGGTTGCAACTCAAAATTAGGAAGGTGTTCCGAATGTTTTGTACAATCATATTTAATGACCAAAATTATAGTTGTGTATCTTGTTATTATAAGGAGACTTGTTTATCCTGACCTAATATTGCTTCAGTCCTAGATTAGACTACTTTGCGGGTCCCAAAAGGCAACATATTACCCTAGTGAACTATTGTTGCCCAGAGCTCTATGTGTCCTGGTCAAAAGTAGTGCACTACATAGGGAACACAGTAGGGTGTATTTTGGGACTCGTTGCTAAATTAGTTGAGAAACTGTTCATAAGTGAGTACTGAGAAGTTAAATTACATTAGAATAACAACTATACTGTACCTGTCTATCTGACCGGAGGAGTATATTACAGTGATCTTTATCGTATGTGTGTGTGTGTGTGTGTGTGTGTGTGTGTGTGTGTAAAAAATTTTTTTTTTTAAATGATTGAGACGCAAGAGAGAGATGACCTGTGTTCGAATACTCATACTAACCACACTTTCTATTTGTGATGTTAATTGAATATGTAGTATGCTTATTGGTCATAGTATGGATATAGTTAGTATGCCAAAAGTTCCTGGATGTCGTACTGCATTCGCCAAAATACAAAGTATACAAACAGTGGACACTATTTCCATGCTTTTAGTGCCCATAATACAATTCTTCGGAAAATGGGCGTGGCTTCACATCATTTTAAAATTTGAAGAACATTTTTGGAAAATATGCACCTGAAGTCCAATGAGAGCGGATACAAATTCAGTGATTTAGCTAATTATGACAAATGTTAAGAAAATGTTGAGCAATGTAGTAAAGTAATGGCTTTTCAAATTAGTTACATTGCACGTTACGTTGGCTGACAATTTGTTAGCTGTGCTATCCTTACGAACCACATAGCATATCATTATAGCAGTATGTACCGGTATGTTAGCTAGCTACGCTATCCTTACGAACCACATAGCATATCATTATAGCAGTATGTATCGGTATGTTAGCTAGCTGTGCTATCCTTACGAACCACATAGCATATCATTATAGCAGTATGTACCGGCATGTTATCAGATGAAATCTCGCGTCTCGTGACGGCCGGCCGCCCAACAACCTGCCCACTTGACCCTATCCCCTCCTCTCTTCTCCAGACCATTTCCGGAGACCTTCTCCCCTACCTCACCTCGCTCATCAACTCATCCTTGACCGCTGGCTACGTCCCTTCCGTCTTCAAGAGAGCGAGAGTCGCACCCCTTCTGAAAAAACCTACACTCGATCCCTCCGATATCAACAACTCCCTTCTTTCTTTTCTCTCCAAAACTCTTGAACGTGCCGTCCTTGGCCAGCTCTCCTGCTATCTCTCTCAGAATGACCTTCTTGATCCTAATCAGTCAGGTTTCAAGACTGGGCATTCAACTGAGACTGCTCTTCTCTGTGTCACGGAGGCTCTCCGCACTGCTAAAGCTAACTCTCTCTCCTCTGCTCTCATCCTTCTAGACCTATCTGCTGCCTTTGATACCGTGAACCATCAGATCCTCCTCTCCACCCTCTCCGAGCTGGGCATCTCCGGCGCGGCCCACGCTTGGATTGCGTCCTACCTGACAGGTCGCTCCTACCAGGTGGCGTGGCGAGAATCTGTCTCCGCACCACGTGCTCTCACCACTGGTGTCCCCCAGGGCTCTGTTCTAGGCCCTCTCCTATTCTCACTATACACCAAGTCACTTGGCTCGGTCATATCCTCACATTATCTCTCCTATCATTGCTACGCAGACGACACACAATTAATCTTCTCCTTTCCCCCTTCTGATAACCAGGTGGCGAATCGCATCTCTGCATGTCTGGCAGACATATCAGTGTGGATGACGGCTCACCACCTCAAGCTGAACCTCGGCAAGACGGAGCTGCTCCTCCTCCCAGGGAAGGACTGCCCGTTCCATGATCTCGCCATCACGGTTGACAACTCCCTTGTGTCCTCCTCCCAGAGTGCTAAGAACCTTGGCGTGACCCTGGACAACACCCTGTCGTTCTCCACTAACATCAAGGCGGTGACCCGATCCTGTAGGTTCATGCTCTACAACATTCGCAGAGTACGACCCTGCCTCACACAGGAAGCGGCGCAGGTCCTAGTCCAGGCACTTGTCATCTCCCGTCTGGATTACTGCAACTCGCTGTTGGCTGGGCTCCCTGCCTGTGCCATTAAACCCCTACAACTCATCCAGAACGCCGCAGCCCGTCTGGTGTTCAACCTTCCCAAGTTCTCTCACGTCACCCTGCTCCTCCGCTCTCTCCACTGGCTTCCAGTTGAAGCTCGCATCCGCTACAAGTCCATGCTGCTTGCCTACGGAGCTGTGAGGGGAACGGCACCTCCGTACCTTCAGGCTCTGATCAGGCCCTACACCCAAACAAGGGCACTGCGTTCATCCACCTCTGGCCTGCTCGCCTCCCTACCTCTGAAGAAGCACAGCTCCCGCTCAGCCCAGTCAAAACTGTTCGCTGCTCTGGCACCCCAATGGTGGAACAAGCTCCCTCACGACGCCAGGACAGCGGAGTCAATCACCACCTTCCGGAGACACCTGAAACCCCACCTCTTTAAGGAATACCTGGGATAGGATAAAGTAATCCTTCTACCCCCCCTCCCCCCCCCGAAAGATTTAGATGCACTATTGTAAAGTGGTTGTTCCACTGGATATCTTAAGGTGAATGCACCAATTTGTAAGTCGCTCTGGATAAGAGCGTCTGCTAAATGACTTAAATGTAAATGTTATATGTAAATGTTAGCTAGCTGTGCTATCCTTACGAACCTCATAGCATATCATTATAGCAGTATGTACCGGCATGTTAGCAAGCTACCTGACATTAGTTGGATACTATATACTTGTCAGTATATTAACTATAGGCTATCTAACTAACTACCCAACCTTTATTGACTTGATTATTCCTGTCATTCGTAGCTAAATGTTATAGTCGTTCTGCGTTCTCAATGGACATTCGGGTGCTTTCGTAACTCCGCTCTGGCTATCTACTCCAATTTCAGAGCACTCTCTTCCAGAGTGCAGAATAACTGATGAATTTACGAACGGTTAACACACATTGAATATAGCCGGTGTCAGTAAATGTCCGCAAAAAAAGCGTAATTAAATGGTTGCCAGCAGCACATTTACAGTCACCAACGCTCTGGATAACATGAAAACTGCCTAACCAGCTCTCTGCTAGAGTGATAAAAATGGGGTGTTCTCTCATTTGTGTCTGGAAGTAGCTAGCAAGTTAGCCAGTTAGCTTGTGTGCTTGACTGCCGTTGTGAGGCCAGAACGCTCGGATCAACCCTACTCCTCTGCCAGAGCGTCCAGAACGCTCGGATCAACCCTACTCCTCGGCCACAGCGTCCAGAACGCTCGGATCAACCCTAATCCTCGGCCACAGCGTCTAGAACGCTCGGATCAACCCTACTCCTCTGCCAGAGCGTCCAGAACGCTCGGATCAACCCTAATCCTCGGCCACAGCGTCCAGAACGCTCGGATCAACCCTACTCCTCTGCCAGAGCGTCCAGAACGCTCGGATTAACCCTAATCCTCGGCCAGAGCGTCCAGAACGTAGGAGTACACAGGCTGTAGGAGTACACAGGCTGTAGGTGAACACAGGCTGTAGGGGTACACAGGCTGTAGGGGTACACAGGCTGTAGGAGTACACAGGCTGTAGGAGTAAACAGGCTGTAGGTGAACACAGGCTGTAGGTGTACACAGGCTGTAGGTGTACACAGGCTGTAGGTGTACACAGGCTGTAGGGGTACACAGGCTGTAGGAGTACACAGGCTGTAGGAGTACACAGGCTGTAGGGGTACACAGGCTGTAGGTGAACACAGGCTGTAGGGGTACACAGGCTGTAGGTGTACACAGGCTGTAGGGGTACACAGGCTGTAGGGGTACACAGGCTGTAGGAGTACACAGGCTGTAGGGGTACACAGGCTGTAGGTGAACACAGGCTGTAGGGGTACACAGGCTGTAGGTGTACACAGGCTGTAGGGGTACACAGGCTGTAGGTGAACACAGGCTGTAGGTGAACACAGGCTGTAGGGGAACACAGGCTGTAGGTGAACACAGGCTGTAGGGGTACACAGGCTGTAGGTGTACACAGGCTGTAGGGGTACACAGGCTGTAGGTGAACACAGGCTGTAGGTGAACACAGGCTGTAGGGGAACACAGGCTGTAGGTGAACACAGGCTGTAGGTGAGCTTCAGAAGGCAGCAAACTGCTTTTTAGTTTGTTATTTATTGTTTGTAGAAGTGGCTGTACTGTGGCAGTCGAATACCCTGTTAAAGGCACTAGCCAAAAACACATTGCTTTGGACAATAACAGATTACATTTTACTAAAGCAACAACTTCCGTTTCGCTATAATGAGTTGTTGTCTGTTTTTACAGTGTAACCTTTGACACCGTGTTTTTCGAACTATCCATGAATGATGATATAAAAGCTTGATAAAGATTCTCTATTAGCGACTCTTCAGATTCAGAATAATCCTTAAAGAAGAAGAAGGTCTTGCCCTGAAATGAATTTACAATGAGGGGTTCTTGATCGAGCAAGTCTGAGGTTAATGTAATTGCAATTTTAAATGAGTAGTCTATCGAGACATGTTCTTTCCCCCTTCTTTTCTGCAGTGCTTCTCAGTGTGTGTGTGTGTGCGTGCGTGCGTGCGTGTGTGTGTGCGTGTGTGTGTGTGTGTGTGTGCGTGCGTGCGTGCGTGCGTGCGTGTGTGTGTGTGTGCGTGTGTGTGTGTGTGTGTGTGTGTGTGTGTGTGATCATACGGTACCTAATGCATTTGTCTAACTAACTATTAGATTCTAACACCGCCCCTTTCCGTTCTTTAGTAGGTCTGACGCCACCGATGGTTTGTCATCCTCCATTCAGTGGAGAGGTCTAATATGTCTCTGCTTAACTAAATGACAAAACATGAATGAGGAATGAGTGAGTCACACACACAAACACACACAAATACCCTCACTAATACACACAAACACAAGCACGCACACACAGACAGCACTTGGTCCTGTAACGTGTTTAATCAGACGGTTTGAGATGTATAGTGGTTTAGCTCATCTGGACAAGGTGCAGTGGTTTGACAATAGCCTTGGGAGGATAACGATGATACTCTGGATTCCCGGCTGGGACTTCAGACAGACGCAGATTCCCATGATATAGCTGTTCTTGCAACCCAGCGTTTTCTCCCACATAGAACCACAATTTGTCTTTGTGTGGAATAGAGAGTGGTCCTGTCTTTGTGTGGAAGAGAGAGTGGTCCTGTCTGTCTGTGGAAGAGAGAGTGGTCCTGTCTGTCTGTGGAAGAGAGAGTGGTCCTGTCTGTCTGTGGAAGAGAGAGTGGTCCTGTCTGTGTGTGGAAGAGAGAGAGGTCCTGTCTTTGTGTGGACGAGAGAGTGGTCCTGTCTGTCTGTGGAAGAGAGAGTGGTCCTGTCTTTGTGTGGAAGAGAGAGTGGTCCTGTCTGTCTGTGGAATAGAGAGTGGTCCTGTCTGTCTGTGGAAGAGAGAGTGGTCCTGTCTGTCTGTGGAAGAGAGAGTGGTCCTGTCTGTGTGTGGAAGAGAGAGAGGTCCTGTCTTTGTGTGGACGAGAGAGTGGTCCTGTCTTTGTGTGGAAGAGAGAGAGGTCCTGTCTGTCTGTGGAAGAGAGAGTGGTCCTGTCTTTGTGTGGAAGAGAGAGAGGTCCTGTCTGTCTGTGGAAGAGAGAGTGGTCCTGTCTGTCTGTGGAAGAGAGAGTGGTCCTGTCTGTCTGTGGAAGAGAGAGTGGTCCTGTCTGTGTGTGGAAGAGAGAGAGGTCCTGTCTTTGTGTGGACGAGAGAGTGGTCCTGTCTTTGTGTGGAAGAGAGAGAGGTCCTGTCTTTGTGTGGACGAGAGAGTGGTCCTGTCTGTCTGTGGAAGAGAGAGTGGTCCTGTCTTTGTGTGGAAGAGAGAGTGGTCCTGTCTTTGTGTGGAATAGAGAGTGGTCCTGTCTTTGTGTGTATTGGGCTGTGTGTGTTACTGTCGTCCTCTATGGCTGTGTGTATTCGAGAGATCTCCTGGCCCTTATTGATGGCTCTGTCCATGTGCCTGGCCTAAAGCAGATGCCTTTACTCTCACTCTCTCTCTCTCTCTCTCTCTCGGCGTCCATCATCGGTCCCACACGAGGGCGGGCATCGAGAGAAAGAGCCGCGGCGCCAGAAAGAGGGGCCCCGCTGTGATCCAAGCGCTCCGAAGATCCGGACTGAAAAAGTTCTATGATGGATGAGTCCTGGAGGTCCGGGACTCTGTGGTGACCAGGACTAGATGTGCTCCTCTAGACCTGGTCAGACTGGGAACCTGGTCAGACTGTAGACCTGGTCAGACTGGGAACCTGGTCAGATATAGACCTGGTCAGACTGGGAACCTGGTCAGACTGTAGACCTGACTAGACTGTAGACCTGACCAGACTATAGACCTGGTCAGTCGTAGACCTGACCAGACTGTAGACCTGACCGGACTATAGACCTGACCAGACTATAGACCTGACCAGACTGTAGACCTGACCAGACTGTAGACCTATCCAGACTGTAGACCTATCCAGACTGTAGACCTGGCCAGACTATAGACCTATCCAGACTGTAGACCTATCCAGACTGTAGACCTGACCAGACTATAGACCTGACCAGACTGTAGACCTATCCAGACTGTAGACCTGACCAGACTATAGACCTATCCAGACTGTAGACCTATCCAGACTGGGGAGTGAGGCCAGAAATAGAGAGGGTGTGTCTGAGTACTCAGATTCAGTTAGATTCTGCTGTATTCTGGAGAGTGAGGGTGTAAGCAGTCGCAGAATCTTTTGGCTGAGACATTAAATTGGCACCTAATTTTTCAGCACGGTAGGGAATCTATGGGTGAAAAATTATCTCATACAATTCATTTAATTTCGATCACATTGGGATTTGTCATCTTCTACAGATGATGCTTGCTGAAGTCACAAGGGTGTTGTTGGTGGGGGGGGGGTTATGTGAGGTGACTAGCTGATTTGCAGGCTGTATAACTTTCATATCTAAGTGCCTCGGGTTACGGGGCTAGTTGTTTTCTGTATTTCTCCTTTTCCCTTTCCATTTGTATTCCTCTCACATCACATCCTTTAATCTTCAGTGAAAGCATAAGAACACCATTAGATACTATATACTACATACGAACCCCATCTGTATGCATTGCAAATCTTTTGCCGTATGATCAAACACTACATGATTCTGAACTTCTGAATTCAGTGCAGTAGTAGTGAGCTTTACCTTTATAATGTTAGAGAGAGAGAGAGAGACTGAGAGACACAGACTGAGCGACAGAAACAGAGAGAGACAGAGAGAGACAGAGAGAGACAGAGAGAGACAGAGAGAGACAGAGAGAGACAGAGAGAGACAGAGAGAGACAGAGAGAGACAGAGAGAGACAGAGAGAGAGAGAGAGAGAGAGAGAGAGAGAGAGAGAGAGAGAGACAAGAACACAGAGACTGAGACAGAAACACAGAGAGACTGAGACAGAAATACAGAGAGACTGAGACACAGAGACTGAGACAGAAACACAGAGACTGAGACAGAAACACAGAGAGACTTAGACAGAAACACAGAGAGACTGAGACAGAAATACAGAGAGACTGTATAGAACAGTCTGCTGTATCCACCCTCACTCTACTGGACTCAGAAATCAAATGTCTATTGTCTAATGTCTATCTGGACTTCTGTCCCCAACCGAGGAGTGCCTACAGCAGCACCTAGATATTATGCACATATTTTGTCAGACTTGTGCCCTGATAGTGAATCTCAGTAAGACAAAAATGATGGTGATCCAAAAAAGGTCCAGTTGCCAAGACAACAAATACCGTTGCCCGAACAACCGAGATCACAAATAATTATACCTACCTTGGCCTAAACATCAACACCACAGGTAACGTCCACAAGGCTGTGAACAATCTGAGAGACCAGGCAAGAAGGGCCTTCTATGCCATCGGAAGGAACATAAAACTCAACATTCCAATTCAATCAGTTATCGAATCCATTGCCTTCTTTGGTTGTGAGGTCTGGGGTCCACTCACCAACCAAGAATTCACAACATGGGACAAACACAAAATGTAGACACTCTGCATGCAGAATTCTGCAAAAATATACTTTGTGTACAACAATTTGGGACTATACCCACTAGTTATCAAAATCCAGCAAAGAGCTTTTCAATTCTACAACCACCTAAAAGGACGCAATGCCCACACATTCCACGACAAAACCCTCAACTACAGAGAGATGAACCTAGAGAAGAGTTCCATCAGTCAGCTGGTCCTGGGGCTCTGTTGACAAACACAAACCCCATAGAGCCCCAGACAGAAACACATTTAGACCCAACCTAATTATGATAAAGCAAACTATTTGACACATTGGAAAGAATCAACAAAAAAACAAAGCAATTTTTGCTATTTGGCCCTAACCAGGAAGTACACAGTGGTAGAATAGTTGACCACTGTGACTGAACCCAAATTATCCTTGACTATGTATAGATTCAGAGAGCATAGACTTGCTGTTGAAAGAAGACAGGCTGTGTGCCCACTGCCCACAAAATGAGGTGGAAACTGATCTACACCTCCTAAGCTCCTGCCAAATGTATTATCACATCAGAGACACATATTTCCCACAGTTCACTAGCTTGCTAGCTACTTCCAGACACAAATGAGAGAACAACTCATTCTGACCATCTTACTCGGCCTAGCAGAGCTGGTTAGGCTGTTTTTATGTTATCCAGAGCGTTGGTGACTGCAACTGAGCTACTGGCAACAATTGAATTGCGCGTTTTTTCCAATGTTTACTGACACCGGCCATATTCAACGGGTGTTCAGCGTTTGTAAATGTGTCAGTTATTCTGCACTTTGGCACAGTCGGACGAGAGGGCTCTGAAATTGGAGTAGAGAACTGGAGCGAATTTACCAGCTACATCTATCAACAGTTGTCTCAGTGACATCATGAACATTCTATTGAAATGGTCACTTGCATAGTGGAGTCTTTTGTTAAGACATGTAGCTAGCTAGCTAGCTAAACAATGAACCATAATCTCAACTCATGACATTACTACCCTGCATGAATCTGTGTGTAGCTAAGCAACCAGGTTCAATGTTAGCTAGCTAACATTAGGCTATAACTAGCAAATCAAATGGCTCTGAGATACAAATAATATTACTACACAGATCATACGCATAATGTTAGCTAGAGAGCCAGCCAGCTAGCTAACAGTATACAATAAAACAACTTTCTTACTAAATTAGAAATGTGTAATATCTGAAAATGTAGCTAGCTAGACTATCTTACCTGTATACATGAATGAACGCTTCTCCCGCTCTGTCACGGATGCCATGGTTGCCCTTAGTTTGAATATGTAATCCGGAGACAGGTGTTTTCTCCATCTCCTTAGCTATCATACCCTAATTCTACTGATTTCAAAACTCGGTTCTCCAGAAAGTGGAGAGCATTAGAGACACTTTTGCAGTTCTTCATGGTATCTTTCAAAAAAGCCGCGTTAGAAAGGAATACCTACACATAATGACCAGCTCATGTTATAGACAGAAGCATGCTACATGGCAGACCAATCCGAACTCGTCTCTCGGCATGTCCAGCCCACTCATTATCTCAGCCAATCATGGCTAGCAGGAAGGTTGCTGACTTTTTCTGTGGCTAAACCAATTAGGTTCATAATTTAATAATTGTATTCGTATATAAAGGTGGCATACAAGTTTGTTATTAAGGCACATGAAAGTTCATATGTTCCAGAAGGCATTTCTGCCCAAAAAAATGCATTTTGATTTAAAAAAAGTTGGTTCTCCTGTGAAGTAGTGACACGCGACATACACCTAGTATCCTGAAACGAGTCACATTTGTACATTATTATTTCCCATTTCTTTATTCCATTTTCTTTGGCAATATAAACATATGTTTTCCATGCCAATAAATCCCATTGAATTGAGAGAGAGAGAGAGGGCTTGTCTTTGTGTCTGCCTCCTTGTCTTTGTGTCTGACTCCTTGTCTTTGTGTCTGTCTCCTTGTCTTTGTGTCTGTCTCCTCCTCTTTGTGTCTGACTCCTCCTCTTCGTGTCTGTCTCCTCCTCTTTGTGTCTGTCTCCTTGTCTTCGTGTCTGTCTCCTTGTCTTCGTGTCTGTCTCCTTGTCTTCGTGTCTGTCTCCTTGTCTTTGTGTCCGTCTCCACCTCTTTGTGTCCGTCTCCACCTCTTTGTGTCTGGCTCCGTGTCTTTGTCTTTGTCTCCTCTTTGTGCCTGCAAAGTCACCCGCTGTTCCTGTCCATCTGCATTCTCTCTTGATCTCGGTCTCTTCTCTATTTCTCTCTCCCCAGCCCTACTTTGACCCCATATGTTCTGCAGTACTTTTGACCAGAGCGTGTGTGTGTGTGTGTGTGTGGAGACCTTGTAAAGTGCTTGTGTTAGATGTTTTATTCTCAATCAGCCATGTTCAGCCAGCATGACAAATTTAAAATGGACAAAGTGGGGTGACACACACACACACACACACACTCTCCTAAACGGGGCTCACAATATTATACTCATAATTACGTCCAGAAATCAATTGAAGCAAATGAAAGTGATTTGTTGCTAGCCATGCTTTGCTAATTGCATTGTTATAAGGTTTTGATGCATCCACCATAGATATGAGCCTCTCTACAGAGGAAATCTATAATACTATCACATGGAAATAGGTGAAGGAAAAAAAGCTTTTTGTCAATAAAGACATATAATGCATTAATTGGTGCACACCCAGTGGTGACCCGTCATTCAGGGCAAGTTTTGAGCCCCACATTTTTGGGGGATGTCAGTTTTTTTAGGTGAAATATAAAAATAAAAAAAAGAGTCCGATCCTTTTTAATATGTGTCAGTTTGCAAACAATGTAAGAAAAGGAAACATCTTTGAGTCAATAAATCCGCATAAAAACATGGTCTCTGTTTTGCTATTTTGAGTGAGACAGCTCCAAAATATAGGTGTTTCAGCCTAGCTCAGTGCTTTCTGTAGTGGAGGGTCAGCCAGCAGGGGTTGGTAATGTTCTCTAGTTGCGCCATGATTGGCTCAGTGTTCTGTCACTCATGGGGACACTACGTCACTGACAAACCTAAGGGTAGAGCTGGAAAATTCAAGCACCTTGGGTGCTGCCATATAGTTATATTAGAAGTGCCCATCCAAGAAGGCTCAAAGTCATTGGCCACAGATAAAATGTCAAATCATGTTATATCTACTGTATCTTTGATTGGACTGATCATGTCAACATCATACTTTCAAAATCTTAGCTAGCAGTCATCATCATGAATCAAGTCGACAATCTACTGGCAAATCCTTTTCAATCCTTGTCATATGAAGAGAAATTATAGATAAAACGTATTGGTGCTCATCGGCCATTGGACATAAACATTACACAACAAGTTGGAAATGATAAATTCAGCAATGAGTGATTTGGAAGGAATCAGTGGCTAACTGCAAGCTTTGCAAAGCAATCACTAGCCTGCTATTCAGTGGAGAGGGTGTGTGGTCCAAGTCTCGGTTTTAGGGTCTCTTTTCCAAGCTTAAAATGATAAACATTCAACATTGTCCACGCTGTAAATCCAGCATGAGTTCTGCTGTGCTCAAAACAACTGTTAATGTGGAACTGGAAAATCTGACTTCAAGTCAACTGGGAACTCTGGGGAAAAAAACTAGCTTCGACTGGGTAAATACATTTTGAATGTTCATCCAACTCGGAATTGTAAGTCGGGAACTGTGGCCTCTCTGGAGCTACGACCTGAAGATCACTGACATCATCATGATTCGACCTTGTTTTTTTCCCCGAATTTCCAGTTGTCTCAAAAGCACCATAAATCCAGATAATGACAGACATTGATGACAATGTTTGATGACAAAAGTTGCCCATGAAGGACCGCCGCACCACCTTTCTGTTCAAGTGAGCACAGTGCAACAAGGTGAGTCCAAAAATGATGCATAAATTATGTAATATGCCAGGGAGATATGTATACAAAGCTGCCACCCCTGGGGAAAATACTTGAAACCCTTGTGAGTGAACAGCTAAAAGAGTTTTTATTTACTAACTCTATTTTATCAATGTACCAATCGGGTTTCAGGAAGAAGCATAGCACAATTACAGCAGCCATGAAGGTTTTAAATGATATCACTGAAGCCCTTGACAAAAAAATATCACTGTGTCTCACTTTTTATTGATCTCTCTAAGGCTTTTGATACAGTTGATCATGCTATACTAAGGCAGAGATTGTCGAGTGTAGGTCTTTCGGAGCATGCAGTTGTACTGCACTGTTATTTGTCTGTTTGTGGCCTGCCTGTTAGCTTCTTAGGGCTAGGGTCTAGTTTCCTGAATTTCCGCCTGACTGACGTGCCCAAAGTAAACTGCCTGTTACTCAGGCCCAGAAGCCTGGATATGCATATAATTGGTAGCATTGGATAGAAAACACTTTGAAGTTTCTAGAAATGTTAAAATAATATCTGAGTCTATAACACAATTGATACGGCAGGTGAAATTCCAAAGAAAAACCAACCGGAAACCAGAACGTTGGTGCATAACTGTGCTGCTGGAAACAATTTAATTACGCTTTGTTGCCAACGTTTACTGACACCGGACATATTCAACCAGTGTTGAGCATTCAAAAATGCATCATGCACGAGAGTCTTTTGTTAAGAAAGGTAGCTAGATAGCTAGCTAGGTAAACAATGAACCCAACGCATGATGTAACGTTAGTTATTGAGCCAGGCAGCTAATATTAGCTAGCTAGCTAACAGTACACGTTATACTTTGTCAAAATTAGAGTGGAGTCTTTTGATAAGACATGTAGCTAACTAGCTAAACAATGGACCTTAATCACAACTCATGATGCTACTACCCTGCATGAATCTGCAGGTAGCTACCCTACCAGGTTCTATGGCTAAAACTAGTCACACACATAACGTTAGCTAGAGACCCAGCCAGCTAATGTTAGCTAGCTAACAGTACACTTGAAATGAAACCACTTTCTGTCAAAATTAGAAATGTGTAATATCTGAATATCTTACCAGTATACACCATTGTTGGACTTGTCTCCTGTCTGATGACATGCATGGTTGCCCTTAGTTTGAACATGTAATCCAGACTGGTGTTTTCTCCATCTCCTTAGCTATCATACTCGAATTCCACTGATTTCAAAACTCAGTCCTCCAGAAAGTGGAGAGCATACACATAACGTTAGCTAGCGAGCCATCCAGCTAACGTGAGCTAGCTAACAGTATTCTTTTACTTGACATTAGGTTTATGCAGTTCTACGCCATACATTTTTTTAAAAGCCACGTTCCACACGATAACCTAAACATACTGACCAGCTCCAGTAGACAGACGAGTGCTATATGGTAGACCAATCCAAACTCATCTCTCGGCATGTCCAGCCCACTCATTATCTCAGCCAATCATGGCTAGTCGAAAGGTTGCTAAATTTATCTGTGGCTAAACCAACTAGGCTCGTAATTTAACAATTTTATTCATATTTACAGATGACATACAAGTTTGATATTAAGGCACATGAAAGTTCACATGTTCGAGATGGGATTTCTGCCAAAAAATGCATTTTGATAAAAAAAATTGCCATTCTCCTTCGGCCTCTCTCATCAACGAGCTGTTTTCTCCCACAGGACTGCCACTGACTGGATGTTTTTTGTTTGTCACACCATTCTCGGTAAACCCTAGTCACTATTGTGTGTGAAAGGCCCAAGAGGTCAACCATTTCTGAGATACTAGAACCTGGCACCGAAGTTTATACCACGCTCAAAGTTGCTTAGGTCACTTGTTTTGCACATTCTAACATTCATTCAAACAGTTACTGAATGCCTCGATACTTGTCTGCCAGCTTTATTTAGCAAGGCACGTCCTCGTGACTCACTGTCTGTAAGAGCGATCTATTTCTGTGAATGGGGTGGTGTACCTAATAAACTGGCCTTTGACTATATATCGCTCTCTGTCTCTCTGAGATGAGGAAATAGAAACCTCACACAAGCCATGTTTCTATATAGCCTGGTCCCAGATCTGTTTGTGCTGTCTTGCCTATTCCTATGCTGACAATTTAATTTTATTTAACCTTTATTTAAAAAGACTCTTGCGTTCATCCACCTCTGGCCTGCTGGCTCCCCTACCTCTGAGGAAGCACAGTTCCCGCTCAGCCCAGTCAAAACTGTTTGCTGCTCTGGCACCCCTATGGTGGAACAAGCTCCCTCACGACGCCAGGACAGCGGAGTCAATCACCACCTTCCGGAGACACCTGAAACCCCACCTCTTTAAGGAATACCTAGGATAGGATTAAGTAATCCTTCTAACCCCCCCCCCTTAAAAGATTTAGATGCACTTTTGTAAAGTGGTTGTTCCACTGGATATCATAAGGTGAATGCACCAATTTGTAAGTCGCTCTGGATAAGAGTGTCTGCTAAATGACTTAAATGTAAATGTTAGAAACCTTTTTTTGAGAGGGACCAGGAAGTAGTCAGTGTGTACACATAACAGAATACTATATAATATATATTTTCTTCCATCAGAGCTTTAAACTCAGACAGAGACACACTCTCCTCCAGTTTTAAAGTATTTTGTAGCTCTTTCCAAGACCAAGGACTGTTTCCCCATTTCAGTCCTTGGAACTGGGAATGAGAGCACTGAGGCTGAAGGATTGTGGTGTTGTTGTTATTGATGAGATATGTAGGGAGTAGTACAAGCACGGCCTTGTACATAAATATGAACCGGTGCTTATTAAACCTTCTGGCATGAAAGGAGGGCCACTTCACCATGTTGTATCGTTCACAGTGATGGGTGAGTGGTCTTGCATTAGTTGTGAATCTAAGTGCTCTGTGATGCACCTTAAGGGTGCTGGCAGAGGCTTGCATGTAAATGATGTCACCATAACCCAACACAGAGAAAAATCGCCCTTGCACAAGATCCTTCCTTAAAATAGAAAAACAAGATTAGTTGTTCATTTACAGTTTAAAAAAAAATCTGCAAATGACTCCATTTGTCTGCTTTGAGGAATGACAAAAAAAAACATGTACTAAGTCTTTCTGTCATTCAGAAAGGTGGAAGAGTTGTTTCTGAATGTCTTCAAAAGCCAGACAAGTCCTGAAGAACCAGGCAAAGGAGTAGACATTTGAGTCGTCAGCATACACATGGAGTTTTTTTTAGAGTTTACATTTCTACCAACATCATTTACAGTATATACAGTGTAAAAAAGGACAGGCCCTTAAATGGACTCTTGAAGGACTCCTTTCATGAGCTGTCAAAACTCTTATGTCATACCCTCCTGTGACACACGCTGGGTTCTGTAAAACAGGTCGTTTTGGTTACAATCTAATGCAAAAAATATATATATCTAATCTACACTCTTAAAAATTAAAGTGCAAATTGGAACCAAAGAAGTATCTTGAGAGGAATGCCATAGGGAACCATTTTAGGGTCTCTGAAAAACCGTGAATGGCATGGCTCTTTGAAAACCATAAAGAAATCCCAAAACAGAAATGCTTTGGTCCCCCGGGACCAGAATTGAATAGTCTTGCTGTAGGGTTTTAAGCCTTATTTGCATCTTTCTCATGTTGCCTTTCGAGTGAATTTTGAGTTACCAGTGACTGTTTTTGCTAGAGACATGGTTTTTGCATTCATTCATTTTCAGGCTTAGTGAGACCTTAAGTGAATATGTTGTCATTAAAATGTTATTCTTTAAGACAATATATATTGCACAAGGTTTTCTTTTGAGGGCTCAGTTTTACCCTAATACAGAAACATGAATCTCATAGTTTACAAGCCATATCAGACCTTCAACCTGTATTCAGAATGACTGCCAGGGTTGTGAAAAGTAAAGACCAAGCCATGAAATGACCTTAAACATCTAAACTGGAACAACCATTTCAGTAACCGGTGCAATAAGTCCAGGTAAGCTTGGAATAGTTTAGAAAATTGTATGTTATTTATATTTGAGTAGTATTTGATTAATTAATCAATGTACATGAAAAAATATGAAACAAACAATTCTAAAAACCAACCAATTGTACCGGCTGTCATGAGAGAGAGTAGACCAAGGCGCAGCGGCGTTAGTGTTCATCATGATTTTAATTGAACAACGTGAACACTCACAAAACCCAAAGGAAAAACATGCTCCTTATGTGTGACTCCCAATCAGCAACAACACTCTACAGCTGTGACTGATTGGAAGCCACATGGCCAAAATCAATGAAACAAACCAACATAGAAAAATAAACATAGAACGCACACCCAATGTAACACCCTGGCCTAACCAAAATAAAGAACAAAAACCCCTCTCTATGGCCAGGGCGTTACACCAATAGAGCATGCTGGGAAATATGATAATGATGGGTGTGGTTTTGGTTCAACTCTGGTCATTACCCTGCACAGGCAGTTAACCCACTGTTCCTAGGCCGTCATTGTAAATAAGACGTTTTTCTTAACTGACTTGCCTAGTTAAATAAAGGTAAAATAAATACAAATAAATAACCTTTTTTTTGATTGCTTAGGCACTATATTTGAAACTATAGGCTAGTTTTGCAAAACTCTACACACTAACCACAAAACCTTACACCAAACCAGCAAAACATTATACATCTCTAGCAAAAGCAAACAATTCTTGCAAAACTCTTCAAACTATTTGTAGACTACCTTTGTTACAACTATGAAACAGAAAGCATATGTGTTGGAACACGGTAACAGCTTATTTTTATAATGACAAAATAAACAAAATACCCCAACCACCAAGATGCACTGTCAGCAAGACGCGGTCAAATGATAAAAACATCAGTAGCCTAAACATCATTATAAGCACCAAGTGTGCTTGTTAAATAGTGAAAATCAGCACAAAAGCAATAATGGCATTATAATGAATATATGTGTCGTGTATGACAGCAGTCAAAGTAGTCAATTATTTATACGTTGGCAAATTTGGCTGTTTCCAGGTGTTGCGTTCTCGTTTATTTATCATCATAACAGAGGTCTCTCTGAGGTGATCCTATGACATGGTTTCCCAAACGTCTGACCCAAAGCTCCCTATACCATTGCCTTCAGAAAGTACTCATACCCCTTGAACTAATCCACATATTATTGTGTTACAGCCTGAATTCAACATTGATTAAATATATGTTTGCGCCACACAATACCCCATAATGACAAAGTGAAAACTTGTTTTGAGACATTTTTGCTAATGTATTGGAAATACAGACATATCTCATTTACATAAGTATTTACAACCCTGAGTCAATACGTGCTAGAATTACCTTTCTGGGTAAGTCTCTAAGAGCTATGCACACCTGGATTAAACAATATTTGCACATTATTACATTTTTGTCATTTAGCAGACGCTCTTATCCAGAGCAACTTACAGTAGTGAATGCATACATTTCATACATTTCATACATTTAATGCATTTTCTTTTTCTTTTTTGTCATTTTTTTTGTACTGCCCCCCCGTGGGAATCGAATCCACAACCCTGGCGTTGCACACACCATGCTGGCGTTGCACACACCATGCGCTACCAACTGAGCCACAGGGAAGACCTGTGAGCCACAGGGAAGACCTATTATTTGTTGTATTCTTCAAGCTGTGCCAAGTTGGTTTTTGATCCTTGCTAGACAGCCATTTCCAAGTCTTGCCGTAGATTTTCAAGCCAATTTAAGTCAAAATTGTAACTAGGCCACTCAGGAACATTCAATGTCTTCTCGGTAAGAAACTCCAGTGTATATTTGGCCTTGTGTATTAGGTTATTGTCCTGCTGAAAGGTGAATTAAAGACCCAGTGTCTTATGGAAAGCAGACTGAAAGCAGGTTTCCCTCTAGGATTTTCCCTACGCTTAGCTCTTTTCCGTTTAATTTTATCCTTAAAAAACTCTAGTCCTTGCCGAGGACAAGCATACCCATAACATGATGCAGCCACCACCATGCTTGAAAATATGAGGAGTGGTACTCAGTGATTTGATGTGAAGGATTTTCCCAGAACATAATGCTTTGTACTGTATTCAGGATATAATGTGAATTGCTTTGCCACATTTTTTGCAGTTCTACTTTAGTGCCTTGTTACAAACATGATGCATGTTTTAGAATATTTGTATTCTGTACAGGCTTCCTTCTTTTCAATCTGTAATTTAGGTTAGTATTGTGGAGTAACTGCAATGTTCTTGATTTATCTTCAGTTTTCTCCTGTTACAGCCATTAAACTCTGTAAAAATGTTAAAGTCACCATTGGCCTCATGTTGAAATCTCTGAGCAGTTTCCTTCCTCTCCGGCAAGTGAGTTAGGAAGGACGCCTGTATCTTTTAGTGACTGGGTGTATAGCTACACCATCCAAAGTGTAATTAATAAACTTCACCATGCTCAAAGGGATATTCAATGTCTGTTTTTTTACCCATCTACCAATAGGTGCCCTTCTTTGCGAGGCATTGGAAAACCTCTCCGGTCTTTATGGTTGACTGCTCGACTGAAGGATCTTACAGATAATTGTATATGTGGGGTAGAGAGATGAGGTAGTCATTCAAAAATAATTCAACTTATGTGACTTGTTAAACACATTTTTACTCCTGAACTTATTTAGGCTTGCAATAACAAAGGGGTTGAATATTGTGTGTAGGCCAGAGACACAACATCTGAATTTAATCAATTTTAAATTCAGACTGTAACACAACAGAATATGGTCAAGGTAAAGGGATATGAATACTGTCTGATGGCACTGTATAGACTACATTCTCTTTCCAACGAATGCTCCAAGGACATACAGGATTGAAATGAAAGTTTCACAAAGGCAGGTCATACAGGCTCATGTCATATAGGCTCGCACCTGGACTACTGTTCAGCCGTGTAGTCAGGTGCTTAGAAGGACTTAGGAAAATTTCAATTGGCTCAGAACAGGGCAGCACGGCTGGCCCTTGGATGTACACAGAGAGCTAATATTAATAATATGTCAATCTCCCATGGCTCAAAGTGGAGGAGAGATTGACTTCATCATTACTTGTATTTGTGAGAGGTGTTTGACAGCACAGAGCTGTCTACTTAAACGACTAGCACACAGCTCAGACACCCATGCATACCCCACAAGACATGCCACCAGCGGTCTCTTCACAGTCCCCAAGTCCAGAACAGACTATGGGAGGTGCACAGTACTACATAGAGCCATGACTACATGGAACTCTATTCCACATCAGGTAAGTAATGCAAGCAGGAGAATCATATTTAAAAAAAACAGATAAATATACACCTTAAAGAACAGCGGGGACTGTGAAGCAACACAAACATAGGCACAGTGTAATGGGTCCTAGGTGTAGCTGGTGTAGAGAGTCAGGCGCAGGACTGCAGATATGAGTAATCAAAGTACTTTTACTCAAAATGTCAAATATACAAAGTAACAACACGCACACCATGACAGACCGAAAATACAACAAACTATCACTCACAAAAAACCATGGGGGAACAGAGGGTTAAATAATGAACTAGTAATAATGTGGGATTGAAATCAGGTGTGTAAAACAAAGACAAAACAAATGGAAAATGAAAAGTGGATCGGAGGTGGCTAGAAGGCCGGTGACATCGACTGCCGAACGCTGCCCGAACAAGGAGAGGGACCGACTTCGGCGGAAGTCGTGACACACAGACACATGAATACAGACACATGCATACAAACACACGATAACATGTGTACTATACACACACGTATACATGGATTTAGTGTTGTAGATGTGGAGTAGGGGCCTGAGGGCACACACTTGGCGTGTTGTGAAATCTGTTATGAATGTATTGTAATGTTTACATTTGTATAACTGCCTTAATTTTTAAACCCCAGGAAGAGTTGCTGCTGCCTTGGCAGGAACTAATGGGGATCCCTAATAAACCCCTGGAAGAGTAGCCTCTACCTTGGCAGGAACTAATGCTCATCCATAATAAATTCAAAAATACAAAACCTTTCCATGTCATACGATTCGTCTTCTGATGAAGAGTAAGAAATATCGGACCAATACGACTCTGGCCGCGCCGGCTCCGGACTGGAGGCCGACTCTGGCCTCGCCGGCTCCGGACTGGAGGCCGACTCTGGCTGCGCCGGCTCCGGACTGGAGGCCGACTCTGGCTGCGCCGGCTCCGGACTGGAGGTCGACTCTGGCTGCGCCGGCTCCGGACTGTGGGCCGACTCTGTAGGCTCCGGACTGTGGGCCGTCTCTGTCGGCTCCGGACTGTGGGCAATCTCTGTCGGCTCTGGACTGTGGGCCGTCTCTGTCAGCTCCAGACTGTGGGCCGTCTCTGTCGGCTCCAGACTGTAGGCCGTCTCTGTCGGCTCCGGACTGTGGGCCGTCTCTGTCGGCTCCGGACTGTGTGCCGTCTCTGTCGGCTCCGGACTGTGGGCCGTCTCTAGACAGGGCACTATCGCCGAAAGCTCTGGACGGGGCACTGTTGCCGGACACTCTGGACGGGGCACTGTTGACGGACACTCTGGACGGGGCACTGTTGCCGGACACTCTGGACGGGGCACTGTTGCCGGACACTCTGGACGGGGCACTGTTGCCGGACACTCTGGACGGGGCACTGTTGCCGGACACTCTGGACGGGGCACAGTTGCTGGAAGTCCTGGACAGGGAATGCGCACTGGAAGCCTGATGCGTGGGGCTGGTACTGGAGGTACCAGACTGGAGACACGCACCACAAGGCTAATGCGAGGAGCAGGACGAGCTGGACTGGGCTGACGCACTGGAGGCCTGGTGCGTGGGGCTGGCTTAGGAGGCGCCAGACTAAGGACACGCACCCCAAGGCTAGTGCGAGGAGCAGGAACTGGATACACGGGGCCTTAACTACGCACTGGAGGTCTGAAGGACACAGCCTGCATTACCCGTTCTGGCTGGATAGTTACCCTAGCCCAGCACGGGCGAAGTGCTGGTATCGACCGCACTGGCCTATAGGTGTGCACTGGTGATACAGTGCGCATCTCCGCATAGCGTGGTGTTTTCTTGGTCCGACGCTCCCCATAATAAGCACGGGAAGTTGGCTCAGGTCCCCTTCCTGGCCTAGCCAACTTACCCGTGTGCCCCTTGCCAGCCGTGTTCCCGAATAACGTTCTCGATCCTCTCCAGTCTTCCTCCATGGTCCTTCTCCAGCCAGCCAGTATCTCCTCCCAAGTCCAGGACTCCGTATACACCTCCTGCTGCTCCCTCCTCCGCTGCTCGGTCCTCGTTTGATGGGTGATTCTGTCATACGATTCGTCTTCTGATGAAGAGCAAGAAATATCGGACTAATACGCAGCGTGGTAAGTATCCATGCTTATATTTTTATTCAAAGGTGAACACTGAAACAAAGCAAGACCACGCACACCAGTCCTGTAAGGTAACCTTGCCTATACATGGAACAATCACCCACAAACACAAGAGAAAATAAACCCATATAAATATAGCCTCCAATTAGAAGCAACGACAACCAGCTGCTTCTAATTGGAGGTCGTTCCCAAAACTAACATAGAAATACAAATACTAGAAATGCGAACATAGAAATACAAAACATAGAACAATACCCCAAAAAACCCGACAACACAAAACAAACACACCCCTGCCACGTCCTGACCAAACTACAATAACAAACACCCCCTGCCACGCCCTGACCAAACTACAATAACAAAACACCCCCTGCCATGCCCTGACCAAACTACAATAACAAATAACCCTTTTTACTGGTCAGAACGTGACATTCCAGCTGTTTTTTGCTTGAGATGTACGGCCTTCTCTCTCAGTGAAGGAATTTTGTGCTGATAATTGGCTCGTATATTGTTAGATATTACTGCACTGTTGGAGCTAGAAACACAAGCATTTCACTACACCCGCAATAACATCTGCTAAATTTGTGTATGAGACCAATAACATTTGATTTGATAACATTGTCACCAGCTTGTTCTATTCAAACAGTGACGTACTTTCCTCTCTCTCCTGTCTCACGTTTCGTTTGGTGTTGGCACGGGTATGCCGTTCTGTCTTTTTTTTGCACCTCAGAGGTGTAGAATCAGAATAATCATCAGAGCTGTCATGACTGATTTTCTCTGAGTCGTTTTCGATCAGATCTTGTAGCAGAGCAAAAGCAGCATGTGCATCCATTCATCTTGGTCTTCTTGCCATTGTAAATTGGCAATTTGCTGTGTGCTATGAAACGGACAGATCTGCTGGCTTCCATACATTTCAAGAAACTTTTATGATTCTGAAGAACCGTAGATGCCACGGCAAGAACCCCACACTTAAATCAAAGGTTCTTTATCGGGCATGAGTTCTCCAAGGAACCTTAAAGGTCCCGATCAGTCATTCTGATTCATGTAAAATACCCTTTTGAGCGACTAAAATATCACCCATAATATTTGTTTTGGATAGAAATGCTCAACATTTGAGAAAAAGTTATTTTTCTCTCATGGTTAACTACCAGGAAGTTTGAAAAGACAGGCTGAGTGGGCGAGTAGCTTATATTCATGAGCTCGTCTTGACTGACAGCTCTTTGAAACGCCTATTTCAAGCAACTTGGATGCAGTGAGCAGTGTTGCAGTCAAATCATCTCAAGCAAATTTGGTGATACCTTAACCAACTCAAACAACATTGAAATTGCATCAATGATGTCAAAAAAATGTTTTTATACATCTCCCGTTTGGCGTGTCTCTTGTGATGCCGTTCACAGCAGAACTGACAGATGCGTTGACTTGACAACTGAGTTTTGAATGACCCTCCCCTCTTTTGAATGACCCTCCCCTCTTTTGAATGACCCTCCCCTCTTTTGAATGACCCTCCCCTCTTTTGAATGACCCTCCCCTCCAGCTGACACCAGACACGGATGAAAGGGGAAACATATAAGTATGTTTGCCATAGATGAATAGGGTAAACTTTTAATTATATTTGCTGGCACCCTATAGTCACATTTTGGCACCAGTAGAGTAGCTATCTAGCTATAAACCACGCCCCTCTGCAGCAACACCTTCTTCAATGTTGGTTACAACGCCGTACTTATTTAAATTAGGTAAGATAATATCATGTTACCATTGGTGTATTACAATGAGAGCATTGTGGTGATGTCACCCTATCCTGCTTCCTGAATCCAAGTGTTTGACACTGGGGAGGGGACCAGTAACTTTATGATCAAACTTGGTCAATGTAGAGGCAACAGTCATTTTTCCATACTTTGGTCATCATAAAATTACGGTTCCTCAAAAAGTTCTTTGGGAAGGGTGATGGTTCTATGTGGAACCATGCCCCTTCGATGGTTCTTTCCAGTTAAAAAAAAGGTTTTCTTTCATATTTTAGTGATAATTAAACGTAGTGGCGGTGGGTCATTCAAATATTTTTGCGCATGGTTTGGTCACAGCTTTTTTTGTTGAACCGTGAGTGAGAGTGTCATCCCAGTTTATCTAATGTGTTGTGTTAATGTATGACATGGTACATATGACGTGTCCAGTGATGGTGTGGTGTGAAAGAGATGCTTTGTGTCACTTGAGAACAATTGATGAAGCTCTCAGTACTTTCTCAGGGACCTACAGCTGTTCCCAGAGCTAGCACACCCGATTCAACTAGTTAATTAACACAATAATAAAACCTATGGAATTTTAACAGTATAATTTGGCTATTAAACCAGAATTTAAAAAAAAAACTGTACGGTTCTACAAATAACTTTTGAGATTTAGAAAGATTATTTATAGAACCATTCTCCATAAAGGTTCTATAAAGAACCATGAAAAAGGGTTCTATAAAGCCCCCAAAAGGGTTGTAACCAAAGTGAATCCCTTTTTTGCTGCTTTATAGAATCTTTTTTATGGTTCTCTATAGAACCTTAGGAAAGGGTTCTTTATAGCACCATACATGTTACATTTAGAACCTGATGGGAATAGTTCTTTACAGAACCTTCAAAAAAGGTTCCATATAGCAAGGAAAGGGTTCTGCTATGCTTACAAGCCAAATAACCCTTATCTGGAACTATATGGAAGCATTTGTTTTTAGTGTTTAGGAGTTGGGAAAAACAGCCCAAACATGTTAGGGTTAATCAATCTGGAGCACACAGGAAAATAGGCTGTCCCAGACACATCCAGTTACCACAGAAATAAAGACAGGATGAGAGAGAGAGAGAGAGAGAGAGCATGGAGAGAGAGAGAGAGAGAGAGCATGGAGAGTGAGCATGGAGAGAGAGAGAGAGAGAGAGAGAGAGAGAGAGAGAGAGAGAGAGAGAGAGAGAGAGGAGAGAGAGAGAGAGAGAGAGAGAGAGAGAGCATGGAGAGAGAGAGAGAGAGAGAGAGAGAGCATGGAGAGAGAGAGAGAGCATGGAGAGAGAGAGAGAGCATGGAGAGAGAGAGAGAGCATGGAGAGCTATCAGGACCTGCCAGACTGGGTTTCACTGGCCCTGTCCTAAATGGTTACTGTCTCGGGCCTCCATCCAAAAGTCCAGCCCTAAATGGGTCTGGTTGTCTTCACGGACCCTTACATTCAAGTCCAATTTCAAGTTAATTTAACTCATTCACAAGGCAGAGGACAATTTATTTCAGTATTGTGGACTAGAATACTACAGAAAACCATGTCTTCCAGAAAACTGTCTTGTTCATTCATCGGCGTACTGTTGCACTGGAGAGTTATATTAAAACGACAGAGCCTTTTTATTGTAATATCAACATGCCTGTAGGCTTAGTTCATGTGACATCACATTTCTGATTAGAGTGTCGTGGTAAACAGACCGCCTGATCCTCGTGACACCTTCTCCACTCTCAGCAAAATGCAACCTTCTGTTGGGTGCTAACATCTAAACTTGAAATATCCTTATTCATGCTATTAGAACTGTGGGTATGGAAATCTACTGAGGGACTAACCGGTGACCTTGCACATTGACTCTGTACCGGTACTCCCTGTATATATAGTAGCCTCGCTATTGTTGTTTTACTGCCGGTCTTTAATTATTTATTACTTTATTTCTTATTTTGTGTAGATATTTTTCTTAAAACTACATTGTATGTTAATAAGGGCTTGTAAGTAAGCTTTTTACTGTAAGATGAAATACCTGTTGACAAATAATATTGGATTTCAGTGCAGGAAGAACATTTTATTGTTAAATCTCAGGTATCGTATGGAGAGAAGGGCCACAATCTGGTTCCAGTCAACAGATAAGGTAGGACAGCCGTGAGTTGTGGAGGGAGTGAGGAATTTGGTCCTAGGTGAGGTCAGGTGAAGGCAAAAAGAATAGGCGTCACTAAGGTCCTGTCTAGCAACAGAAATGTATTGGCTGTCCAGATGTGCAAGGAGGAGACTCAGCATGAGAGGAAGGTATAAATATATGGGCTTGTGTAAACATGTCTTTGTCTTTGCAGCTGTTTGACACATTGGGTGAATAAACTTGGTTTGAGCTTTGACTAGTTGTCCGTTAGTTTTTCACTCTGTTGTCCGTTAGTTTTTCACTCTGTTGTCCGTTTGTTTTCACTTTGATTGACTAGTTGTCCGTTAGTTTTTCACTCTGTTGTCCGTTAGTTTTTCACTCTGTTGTCCGTTTGTTTTCACTTTGATTGACTAGTTGTCCGTTAGTTTTTCACTCTGTTTGTTAGAACCTACGTTTTAAAGAGCCAGTCATCACATTGAATGTCAACTGTGACAAATATGATTTGAAACATAATTTGTCTCTTTCCTTCAGTTTACAGTGGCTCTGTGTATGTGTGTGTATGCCTTTACGTGCGTGCATACGTGTGCGCCCCTGGCCCTGACCGAATCAACTACCTGTTGTTGTTGTTCCTCTCCTCCAAGGACTCTGCTGCCCTGAATCACACACACACACACACACACACACACACACACACACACACACACACACACACACACACACCACTGCCCTGACACAGTGTGTTAATACCAACGATTTATATATATATATACACTAAAAAGCTGATACGGGCTGCTGTTTTGAAGCCACAGAGCCTCCATCTTGGTACTCCCCCACAATTGTAACAAATATTTTGGAAGCTATAAAAATGTATTTATTAATGTTTATTTTTTTACACATTTATTATATTACAAACACATTAATGCATACTTTTAAATTACATTATGTGAGCTAAAAATACAAATAAAAAAATGAAAAAATATCTAAAAACATTTTCCTTAAAGTATATATATTTTTAAGATTACTAATGTTACTGGTTCCACTACAACAACAAAAATACTTAAATACATTTAATTGTTATCCTTTAAATACATTTAATTGAAATACTGTAGAATTCCATTCATCCTTATGGAGAACAGCTCCTACTTGGGGGAGCCAATATGGCCGACCGGTGGCTTCAAAGCCTCTCAATGGCCCAATACATAGCATCAGCAATCCAGGGTTTATAAACATCATTGGTTAATACAAGGTCATGAATCTGATCTCAGAACAATTCTACTCCAGTTCAAATAAAATCGAATCAAATTGTATTTGTCACATGTTTTGTTGACAACAGGTGTAGACTAACAGTGACATGCTTACTTACAGCTCATTTTCCAGCAATGCAGAGTTAAAGATGAGATACAAAATGAAGTAGTGAAATAGTGATTAACGAATGAAAATAAACAGTAAAAATATAATGGCTATATAAAGGGAGTAGATAATAACATGGCTATATACAGGGAGTACCAGTACTGAGTCAATGTGCAGGGGTACAAGGTAATACCATGGCTATATACAGGGAGTACCAGTACTGAGTCAATATGCAGGGGTACGAGGTAATTGAGGTGGGATATGTACTGTACACATAGGTAAGAATAAAGTGACTAGGCAACAGGATAGATAATAGACAATATTAGCAGGGTGTGTGGTGAGGTGGGATTGTGTGTGTGTGTGTGTGTGTGAATGTTGACGGGCCTCTTGAGAATGTTGAGCGGGCCTCTTGAGAGTGCTGGGCCTCTTGAAGGGGAAAAAGCATTGTCGTGCCCTCTTCACAACTTTGTTTTGGACATTGCTAGATCCTTAGTGATGTGGACACCGATGAACTTGAGGATCTCGATGTGAATGGGGGCGTACTCGGCCCTCCATTTCCTGTAGTCCACGATCTGCTCTTTTTTATTACTGATGTTGAGGGAGAGGTTGTTGTCTCTGACATTCTCCCAATAGGGGGTTTTACTGTTTCCAGTGATCAGGCCTATCACCGGCGTGTCGTTGGCAAACGTAATGATGGTGTTAGAATCGTGCGTGGCCACGCAGTTGTGGGTGAACAGGAAGTACAGGAGGGGACTAACGCTTCGAACACACCGACGGTCATTGCATTTTGGTGCACCAGAATTACATTCATTTCAAATGAAAAGCAGCATTGCGTTGTAGAGGCAGTTGCAGTGCGTTCTGTGTGGTGCATACGTTCGAACGTATGCGTCAAACCATATGCGTAGACGGCTTGACAGAAATGGCAGCAGAAGGTGAATGTTGAACTTTTGTTGCATTCATATCCAGATGATGCTGCGTTATATTTTGAGCCACGACGCTGTCAGTGTGTTCAAAGCGTAAGTCGGCGTCCCTGAGGGGGCCTCCGTGTTGAGGGTCAGCGTGGCGGATGTGTTGTTGTCTACCATCACCACCTGGGGGCCCGACCAATCAGGAAGACCAAGGTTCCAGTTGCAGAGGGAGGTGTTCAGTCCAAGGGACCTTAGCTTAGTGATGAGTTTGGTGGGCAAAACAGTGTTCTGGTCCCCACAAGGATGGTAAAACCAAAAACACACACACAAAAGGTGTGTGTACTATGACTCATCTCATGATTCGTATGGAAACATGCTGCTATCTACTCTACATATGGTATAGCATCCTTCATTTCTTTGTAAGAAGTTAAAGCTCTCTTTCAAACCATGCCGTAGTTCACCTGGCATTGTTCACCTGCAGCGAGCGAGTGAGTGCGTGCGTGCATGTGTGCGTGTGTGCCTGCGTACTTACATGCAAGTGTTTGTTTGTGGGATTGATGCACCCTTAGACAGTCGGATAGGAGGGTGATTCTCAGTGATCTTCACACAGTAGCATACTCTGAGCTCCTTGCCTGAGGAAACCTTGATTGCCCCCTCCCCTCCTCTGCTCTCCTCTCTTCTCCCCTCCTCTCCTCATTTCACTCCTCATTTCTCTGGGTGACTGGCGAGGGCTGTGTCAAGGGCTAGGTTGGGGTCGTCCAGGAGATCCGGGTGGGGTGGCATGGCGGTCTGGGCTGAAGCCCAGCTGTGATGCTGCCTGTAAGGCTTTCATCACCACTGCATCACCCTGGGCTCTGAAGCTCCACAGTTCTCCACAGCTCCACACCCCAGCCATGCTGCCTGTCCTTCTACCCATGATCAATGTTTAACTAGGCCAGTTAAGGGGTTGTTAGACTGAAAAATAATCTGCTATACAATTGCATTTAAAACCAAGTAAAAAAAAAAGTCAAGTTTGCCTGATGACAAACTTAATTATTTCGCTAATCTATGTATCCACAGCTGTTATGGGGTCTACCGTCCTCCCTCGGCTAACCATCGAGGAGTTAATAACTATTTTGTTATCTTCTTTTCACTGAATCAGAAGTTATTATCCTGGGTGATTTAAATTAGGATTGGGGAAATGCAGGCTTCAGACAATCTAAAAGACAATGATGTCATGATCTAGACCTAACCCAGCTGGTGACTAAGTCTACACGGCCCAACCCTAAATATCCATCAAAGTCAACTCTGATTGATCTTATCTTAACGAATACATGAGAGAAATATGTTTCTACCGGTGTCTTCTCCCAATATATATATATATTTTATTTAGTTAACCTTTATTTAACTAGGCAAGTCAGTTGAGAACAAATTCCTATTTACAATGACGGCCTACCCCTGACCAAACCCTAACCTGGACGTCGCTGGGCCAATTGTACGCCGCCCTACGGGACTCCCAATCACGGCCGTTTGTGATACAGCCTGGAATAAAACCAGGGTCTGTAGTGACACCTCTAGCACTGGGATGCAGTGCCTTAGACCGCTCTGCCACTCGGGAGCCCGTGACCACTGCCCAGTTGTTTGTGTTAGATATTGAGAATACACAAATCTAAGCCTTCTGACATTAGAAAAAGGAACTTTAAACACTTCAGTGAACAGACTTTTTTTTACATGGTCTTTATTTTAGTGATCTTGGTTGTATTTCAGCTAATCCCGGAACCTGATTTAGCTTCGAGCCTTTTTGCAGATGTCTTCAATACTACTGTAGATAGTCATGCTCCTTTCAAAAAGATTAAAGGTTAAAGGTAGATCGAATGCCTGGTACACTCCAGAATTATCAGAAGTCATTCATAAAAGAGATGATGCTTTGGTCATGGCAAAGAATACAGGCGTAGGCCCGGACGGGTAAGCATTTAAGCAACTGAGGAATCACTGTGTAAGACATATCAGAAAGTATCAGGATAAAGGTAAGACCCAGATGCAGACCGTGTCGAAGTAACAATGTTTATTACAGCAACAGAGGAGAAGGTACAGGACAGCAGGCAGGCTCAGGGTCAGATCAGGTCAGGCAGAGGTCGGTAATCCAGAGGCGGGGCAAAGGTACAGGACCGCAGTCTCAGGGTCAGGGTCAGGGTCAGGGGCAGGCAGAGTGGTCAGGTGGGCGGGCTCAGGGTCAGGACAGGCAAAGGTCAAAAACCAGGAGGACGAGAAAAGAGAGACTGGGAAAAAGTAGGAGCTGAATACAAAAAACGCTGGTTGACTTGACAAACAAGACGAACGGACAACAGACAAACAGAGAAAAACAGGTATAAATACACAGGGGATAATGGGGAAGATGTACACCTGGAAGGGTATGGAGGCAATCACAAAGACAGGTGAAACATATCAGGGTGTGACAAGAAAGGCTAAATCAGATTATTATGTAATGGGAACCTGTCTAAATTCTGGAAAACTGCCTCTACTCTTAAACCCTTGGATGCCGTTTTTCATAACGCCCTTCGTTTTATCACAGGAGACAGTTTTATTAGTCATTACTGTATTCTTTACCAAAAGGTTGTCTGGACCTCTTTGAAGTAACGTAGATCACATTATTACGCTCTTTTTGTTTGCAAAGCCCTGCTCCACAAACTTCCGGCTTACCGAACATCACTGTTAAGATTTAAAATGACAAGTTAGAAAACCCATTGACAGGGTTGGTTAACCTTTGGTGTCTAGAGAGTTAGGTTGATCAGCCATTCGTTGCGTCTTGCATGTGGAATGATCTACAATGCACTTTAAAATTGTAGGAAAATTGGTGCCTCTTCGGGTTATTTTTTTGTATGATTGTGTTTTGCTTTTCGTGTATTTTTGTGTATAATAATGTGTATATGAATGTGTAGTTTAATGTGTTTATTTTATTGTTGTTGCTATACAGGTCTCATCTGGAAAAGAGACTTTGATCTCAGCATTGACTCCCTGTCAAAATAGGTTAAAAAAAAATATATATCGAAATAATGATGTTACGTCAGACATCGTTCAAGTCATTTGTGGTGACATCAAAATGAGGGGTGTTGTACAAAACAAAGTCATCAGCGATCGGATCATCTCTAAACAATCAGTGTATCAAGGCCAACGACACATTTTCAAAATGTCACTTTACCTACCTGTGTTCTGGTCTCTGGCCCAACCCATTGGTTTCTGGGACTAATCAGAACGTTTAGAATCTGTTTGCGTTCCATAAAACTTCGCGGAGGTACTCAGATCCAGACTTATTTCGGAGAAGAAACGGACGTCTGTGGGCGTGACGTAGCATTTTGCTGCAGCAATGAGTTTGGGTAGCCAGGCAAGAAGTCAAGCTTCTGTTCAGTCATCTATAATACTAACATAATACTATCTATCGAGCAACTATAATACTAACATAATACTATCTATCTAGCAACTATAATACTAATATAATACTATGTATCTACCAACTATAATACTAACATAATACTATGTATCGAGCAACTATAATACTAATATAATACTATGTATCTACCAACTATAATACTAACATAATACTATCTATCGAGCAACTATAATACTAATATAATACTATCTATCGAGCAACTATAATACTAATATAATACTATGTATCTACCAACTATAATACTAACATAATACTATCTATCTAGCAACTATAATACTAATATAACATTATCTAGCTACCAACTATAATACTAACATAATACTAATATAATACTATCTATCTACCAACTATAATACTAATATAATACTATGCATCTAGCAACTGTAATATGAATATAATACTATCTAACAAAATACTATCTATGTAGCAACTATAATACTAATATAATACTATGTATCTACCAACTATAATACTAACAAAATACTATCTATCTAGCAACTGTAATACTAATATAATACTATCTATCTAGCAACTATAATACTAATATAATACTATGTATCTACCAACTATAATACTAACATAATACTATCTATCTAGCAACTATAATACTAATATAATACTAATATAATACTATCTAATCGAGCAACTATAATACTAATATAATACTATGTATCTACCAACTATAATACTAATATAATACTATGCATCTAGCAACTATAATACTAATATAATACGATCTATCTACCAACTATAATACTAATATAATACTATCTAACTAGCAACTATAATACTAATATAACATTATCTAGCTAGCATATATAATACTAAGATTCAAAGGTGTAGAAAAAGAAGGAAAAGCATGACTCATTCTCTGTTAGCCATGTTGTTGTTGTTGTTGTCGATGTCCTCTGTCGGTCTATTCTGCTCTGAAGGTTGGAAATAAAAGACAGAGGCAGGAGAGTGAAGGTTATTTACTGGACGGTGTTGAGAGTGAGACACATTCAGGCACACACATGCACGTAAACACAGACATAGAACAAACACACACAAACACACACACTAGCGAGGCCTCAGTTCTGTCCTTGACTGTTAATGGGTTTCTGAGTGGTGGCGGGTACAGGCTGGGGCACTATGTGTGTGTGTGTGTGTGTGTGTGTGTGTATGTGTGTGTGTGTGTGTGTGTGTGTGTGTGTGTGTGTGTGTGTGTGTGTGTGTGTGTGTGTGTGTGTGTGTGTGTGTGTGTGTGTGTGTGTGACAGAGCGCCATAGCAAAAGTAGTAAATCAGTAGGTCACACTCTCTCCCCATGTGGAACACTCCCACTGCCTCAAGGAATACACACACAGATGGATGGAGAGGAATAGGAAGCACACAGATGGACAGAACAGGACACACACACACAGATGGACAGGACACACAGATGGATAGAACAGGACACACAGATGGACAGAACAGGACACACAGATGGACAGAACAGGACAGGACACACACACAGATGGACAGGACACATAGATGGACAGAACAGGACAAGACACACACACAGATGAACAGGACAGGACACACACAGACAGATGGATAGAACAGGACAGGACACACACACAGATGGATAGAACAGGACAGGACACACACAGATGGACAGAACAGGACAGGACACACACACAGATGGACAGGACACACAGATGGACAGAACAGGACAAGACACACACACAGATGAACAGGACAGGACACACACAGACAGATGGATAGAACAGGACAGGACACACACACAGATGGATAGAACAGGACAGGACACACACACAGATGGACAGGAAACACAGATGGACAGAACAGGACAGGACACACACACAGATGGATAGAACAGGACAGGACACACACACAGATGGACAGGACACACAGATGGATAGAACAGGACAGGACACACAGATGGACAGGACACACAGATAGACAGAACAGGACACACACAGATGGACAGAACAGGACAGGACACACACAGATGGATAGAACAGGACAGGACAGGACACACAGATAGACAGGACACACAGATAGACAGAACAGGACAGGACACACACACACAGATGGATCGAACAGGACAGGACACACACAGATGGATAGAACAGGACAGGACACACACACAGATGGACAGGACACACAGATAGACAGAACAGGACAGGACACACACAGATGGATAGAACAGGACAGGACAGGACACACAGATGGACAGGACACACAGATGGACAGAACAGGACAGGACACACACAGATGGACAGGACACACACAGATGGATAGAACAGGACAGGACACACACAGATGGACAGGACACACAGATAGACAGAACAGGACAGGACACACACAGATGGATAGAACAGGACAGGACACACACACAGATGGATAGAACAGGACAGGACAGGACACACAGATGGACAGGACACACAGATAGACAGAACAGGACAGGACACACACAGATGGACAGAACAGGACAGGACACACACAGATGGATAGAACAGGACAGGACAGGACACACAGATGGACAGAACAGGACAGGACACACACACAGATGGATAGAACATGACAGGACAGGACACACAGATGGACAGGACACACAGATAGACAGAACAGGACAGGACACACACAGATGGACAGAACAGGACAGGACACACACACACAGATGGATAGAACAGGACAGGACACACACAGATGGGCCAATTTGGGAGAGTTCAATAAAAACTACACTGAACAAAAGTATGAACACAACATGTAAAGTATTGGTCCCATGTCTCATGATCTGAAATAAAAGATCCCAAAAATGTGTCATATGCACAAAAAGGCTATTTCTCAAAATGTTTGTGCACAAATTTGTTTACATCCCTGTTAGTGCGCATTTCTCCTTTGCCAAGATAATCCATCCAACACAGGTGATGACGTAGCAGGTGGCAGCGTGGGAGGCACAGCTTGTCCCATGAATTAATCACAAAAATGGAGGATTAGCTGATAACTGCGAAACAAACATTATAATAATGATAATATAGAGAATCTGGAACTATTGTATTGATCAGCAGTTCGAAAAAGAAACGGACGAGAGAAGACCTTTCCTCGAGAAACGGATGAGAGAAGACCTTTCCTCGAGTTCTGCGAGCGAAACGGGAGGAAAGCCGCAGTCTAAAAATTCTAAAATTAACATTGGAGGGGGACGTTTTTATAACCGCGTCTCCAGAAGACAGAGTATTGCTTACAAGCATGAGCGAGCAGTTTAAAAAAAAAACTGGATCTATTGCCTGGGCTACTGGGGGAGGTTGAGGCCTTTAAAAACAGAAACGGATTACAGTAATAAAATGATGGAAGAAATACGAGCGGAAAATAAGATATTGAAAACTACGATGGACTCCCTAAAAGACACTACAGAGAGGCTATGGTATTATATATTTTTTTTTACATTTTATTTCACCTTTATTTAAATCAGGTAGACGAGTTGAGAACAAGTTCTCATTTACAACTGCGACCTGGCCAAGATAAAGCAAAGCAGTGCGACAAAAACAACACAGAGTTACACATAAACAAACGTACAGTCAAAAACACAAAAGAAACGAAAAAAAGAAAAATCTATGTACAGTGTGTGCAAATGTAGAAGAGTATGGAGGTAGGCAATAAATAGGCCATAAAGGTGAAAATAATTACAATTTAACAATAATACTGGAGTGATAGATGTGCAGATGATGATGTACAAGTAGAGATACTGGGGTGCAAAAGAGCAAGAGGATAAATAACAATATGGGGATGAGGTAGTTGAGTGTGCTATTTACAGATTGGCTGTGTACAGGTACAGTGATCGGTAAACTGCTCAGACAGCTGATGCTTAAAGTTAGAGAGGGAGATATAAGACTCCAGCTTCAAAGATGTTTTCAAGTTGTTCCAGTCATTGGCACCAGAGAACTGGAAGGAAAGGCGGCCAAAGGAAGTGTTGGCTTTGGGGATGACCAGTGAAATATACCTGCTGGAGCGTGTGCTATGGGTGGGTGTTGCTATGGTGACCAGTGAGCTGAGATGAGGCGGGGCTTTACCTAGCAAAGACTTATAGATGACCTGGAGCCAGTGGGTTTGGTGACGGATATGTAGTGAGGGCCAGCCAACGAGAGCATACAGGTCGCAGTGTTGGGTAGTATATGAGGCTTTGGTGACAAAATGGATGGCACTGTGATAGACTACATCCAGTTTGCTGAGTAGAGTGTCGGGGGCTATTTTGTAAATGACATCGCCGAAGTCGAGGATCGGCAAGGTAGTCAGTTTTAAAAGGGTATGTTTGGCGGCATGAGTGAAGGAGGCTTTGTTGCAAAATAGGAAGCCAATTCTTGATTTAACTTTGGATTGGAGATGCTTAATGTGAGTCTGGAAGGAGAGTTTACAGTCTAACCAGACACCTAGGTATTTGTAGTTGTCCACATATCCTACGTCAGAACCCTCCAGAGTAGTGATGCTAGTCGGGCGGGCAGGTGCGGGCAGCAATCGGTTGAAGAGCATGCACTTAGTTTTACTAGCATTTAAGAGCAGTTGGAGGCCACGGAAGGAGTGTTGTATGGCGTTGAAGCTCATTTGGAGGTTTGTTAGCACAGTGTCCAAAGAAGGGCCAGATGCATACAGAATGGTGTCGTCTGCATAGAGGTGAATCAGAGAATCACCAGCAGCAACAGCGACATCATTGATGTATACAGAGTAAAGAGTCGGCCTGAGAATTGAATCCTTTGGCACCCCCATAGAGACTGCCAGAGGTCCGGACAACAGGCCCTCCAATTTGACACACTGAACTCCATCTGAGAAGTAGTTGGTGAACCAGGCGAGGCAGTCATTTGAGAAGCCAAGGCTATTGAGTCTGCCGATAAGAATGTGATTGACGAAAGCCTTGGCAAGGTCGATGAAGACGGCTGCACAGTACTGTCTTTTATTGATGGCGGTTATGATATCGTTTAGGACCTTGAGCGTGGCTGAGGTACACCCATGACCAGCTCGGAAACCAGATTGCATAGTGGAGAAGGGACAGTGGGATTCGAAATGGTTGGTGATCTGTTTATAAACTTGGCTCTCGAAGACTTTAGAAAGGCAGGGCAGGATAGATATAGGTCTATAACAGTTTGGGTATAAAGTGTCTCCCCCTTTGAAGAGGGGGATGACCGCGGCAGCTTTCCAATCTTTGGGGATCTCAGACGATACGAAAGAGAGGTTGAATAGGCAAGTAATAGGGGCTGCAACAATTTCGGCGGATAATTTTAGAAAGAGAGGGTCCAGATTGTCTAGCCCAGCTGATTTGTACATTTTGCAGTTCTTTCAGAACATCAGCTGTCTGGATTTGGGTGAAGGAGAAGTGGGGGGGGGGGGGGTGCAGGTTGCTGCAGGGGTTGCTGAGATGTTTGCCAGAGTAGAGGTAGCCAGGTGGAAAGCATGGCCGTGGAAAAATGATAAGTAAACAATGAAAGCCGTATTACTTGATCTAAAGTGCAGAAGTGTGACAAATAGTATTGTTATAATGGAATAAAGGAGGATGAAAACGAGAACTATCAGTCAACAGAGGAAAAAGTCAAGGTGTTCATGAAATGTGATCTCAAGATGACAGACAAAACAGGTGGAAACAATTGACTTTCACAGAGCTCACCATTTCGGTGGCAGAGCAGAGGGAAGGCGCCGTCCGATCGTAGTGTCACGACTTCCACCGAAGGCGGCTCCTCTCCCTGTTCGGGTGGCGCTCGGCAGTCGTCGTCGTCACCGGTCTACTAGCTGCCACCGATCTTTTTTTCTTTTTCGTTTGGTCTTGTCTGTTTTGATTGTGCACCTGTTCCTTGTTTAGGGTGATTCGTTTGGGTATTTATTTTCTCCCTACCCGCTTTGTTTCGTTACGGGTTTATTTTCGTTTCCCTGTTTTTATGTTGGGTGATGTGACTTTTTTTTCATTTATTCATTCAGGTGTTTTCTCTAGAATTTTGTTCTAGTGGTGTTTTTTTTTGTTCTAGGGGTGTATTTTGGTCCTGTGCCTGTATGTTTTTGGATGGACTTTATTAAACACTTTTTATTGCATTTACTCCTCTCCTGCGCCTGACTCCTACACCCACCATCTCGTAGAGAGCCGTGACACGTAGCTATGCTAACCCACTACAAAATGATTGTGAGTTGAACTAGTATGCCTTCCCATAAGGGAGTGCCCGAGGTTGGCTTGGAGGCCGGCTCTGGCACAGCCGTGGCAACGATACAACAGGATATAATGTGATTCCTAAGACAAATTTTATCTTGCAGTCATTAGAATCTATGTTCCTTTTTCCTTTTTTGTTTATCAGAATACAACAGGATATAATGAGGACTGCATGAAATATGTCTTGCATGTAATGGACCTAAAAAAGGTCTTGAGATTATTTATGTTGTTTTCTCTTCTATTTTATATTTAAAAAATTATGAACAATTGAATCCAATGAACTGAGCAGACTGGGCTGACATGCTTAAAGCCTTGCTAGGACTTTCACATATGAGCATGTATGTATAAAATTGTGCTGTTATTATTTATATGATCTAATATTGTTACATTTTTTTTCTGACTTTTTTTCCATGTTATTTGGTTAGTTCTCTTAGGCATCCTCATAGATAATTATGTTATCATTGGAGTGCCCATATTTCTCTCTAGCCAACGCCAATTGGCAGCCATGGGTTTTGCCTTAGGTAGCAATGGTGTGTCTTGAGTCAGGGAGGTTTTAGTGGGTGGAATATTAGGACAATTACAAAGTTGCAGATACAGTATGCTTAACAGTGTAAATTATTATGGTACAGCTATATGGACACTTAATCATCATGGTGCTTTTTAATGGTAAGTTTACTAACATTGGTCGTGGTAAGTATAATTGAAAGTTTGGTATTATTATGGTAAGTGGGGAAATAAGTATTGCAAGTTATAATTGTAAAGGCTTAACAGATCATAAAAAAAGATTCATTTTTACTTGGCTAAAAGAGAAAGAATATAATACCTTGTCATACGTTTCGTCTTCTGATGAAGAGTAAGAAATATTGGACTAATACGCAGCGTGGTAAGTATCCATGCTTATATTTTTATTCATACGTGAACACTGAAACAAAACCCCACATGACAGTCCTGTAAGGTAACCTTGCCTATACATGGAACAATCACCCACAAACACAAGAGAAAATAAACCCATATAAATATGGCCTCCAATTAGAAGCAACGACAACCAGCTGCTTCTAATTGGAGGTCGTTCCCAAAACTAACATAGAAATACAAATACTAGAAATACGAACATAGAAATACAAAACATAGAACAATACCCAAAAGCCCAGACAACACAAAACAAACACACCCCTGTGTAACGGATTGGCAGTCGTGGTGAAGGAATGAGGCACAGGAAGCAGCGAGCACAGGGTAGTGGCGTATTTAATGTAGACTCACTACTGAAACAAAAGTACACACGGCGTAGAATAGCGCCGACACGAACATGAACCGTTAACATTGAAATAATCCCGCACAACACGGAAGCGGACCAGCTCACATAAATAGCCCCGCTAATTAACCACACTCAACACAGGTGCACAAAACCAAAAAAAGGGAAAACCAAAAAGGGGAATCAGTGGCAGCTAATAGGCCGGTGACGACGACCGCCGAGCGCCACCCGAGCAGGAGGGGGCGCCACCGTCGGTGGGAATCGTGACAGTACCCCCCTCCTGACGCGCGGCTCCCGAAGCGCGCCGACACCGGCCTCGAGGACGACCCGGAGGGCGAGGCGCAGGGCGATCCGGACGGAGGCGATGGAAATCCTTCAACATGGATGGGTCCAAGACGTCCTCCGCCGGCACCCAGCACCTCTCCTCCGGGCCGTACCCCTCCCAGTCCACGAGGTACTGCAGGCCCGGCGCCCGGCGTCTCGAGTCCAGAATGGCCCGTACGCTGTACGCCGGGGACCCCCCGATGTCCAGAGGGGGTGGAGGGACCTCCAGCACCTCACCTTCCTGCAGGGGACCAGCTACCACCGGCCTGAGGAGAGACACATGAAACGAGGGGTTAATACGGTAATAGGAAGGGAGTTGTAACCGATAACACACCTCGTTTATCCTCCTCAGGACTTTAAATGGCCCCACACACTGCGGCCCCAGCTTCCGGCAGGGCACGCGGAGGGGCAGGTTCCGGGTCGAAAGCCAGACCCTGTCTCCCGGTACGAACACGGGTGCCTCACTGCGGTGGCGGTCAGCACTCCTCTTCTGCCGTCCACTGGCCTCCTTTAGGGAGTCCTGGACGGCTCTCCAGGTCTCCTTGGAGTGCTGTACCCAGTCCTCCACCGCAGGAGCCTCGGTCTGACTCCGGTGCCATGGTGCCAGGACCGGCTGGTAACCCAAAACACACTGAAAGGGTGACATGTTAGTAGAGGAGTGGCGAAGTGAGTTCTGGGCTAACTCCGCCCAGGGAATGTACCTCGCCCACTCCCCTGGCCGGTCCTGGCAATACGACCTCAGAAACCTGCCCACCTCCTGGTTCACCCTCTCCGCCTGCCCATTGCTCTCGGGGTGAAAACCGGAGGTCAAACTGACCGAGACCCCCAGTCGCTCCATAAACGCCCTCCAGACCCGGGATGTGAACTGGGAACCTCGATCAGAGACAATGTCCTCCGGCACCCCGTAGTGCCGGAAGACGTGGGTAAATAGGGCCTCCGCAGTCTGCAGGGCCGTAGGGAGACCGGGCAATGGGAGGAGACGGCAGGACTTAGAGAACCGATCCACAACCACCAGAATCGCAGTGTTCCCCTGAAAGGGGGGAAGATCTGTCAAGAAATCTATAGACAGGTGCGACCATGGCCATTGTGGAACGGGGAGGGGCTGTAACTTCCCTCTCGGTAGATGCCTAGGAGCCTTACTCTGAGCGCACACCGAACAGGAAGAGACATAGGACCTCACGTCCTTAGCCAAGGTGGGCCACCAGTACTTCCCCCTGAGACTCCGCACTGTCCTCGCCACACCAGGATGACCCGCCGTACGTAGCGTGTGCGCCCATCGAATCAAACGATCACGAACACCGAGCGGCACATACATGCGACCCACGGGAACCTGCGCAGGCGCAGGTTCCAACACTAATGCCCGCTCGATGTCCGCGTCCACCTCCCATACCACCGGTGCCACCAGCCTAGACGCTGGAATGATGGGAGTTGGATCGATGGACCGGTCCTCCGTGTCATAGAGACGGGACAGCGCGTCGGCTCTAGTGTTAAGGGAACCCGGTCTATAGGAGATAGTGAACCTAAACCGGGCGAAGAACATGGCCCACCTTGCCTGACGCAGATTCAGTCTCCTCGCTGCCCGGATGTACTCCAGGTTTCGGTGGTCGGTCCAGATGAGAAAGGGGTGTTTAGCCCCCTCAAGCCAGTGCCGCCACACCCTCAAAGCTTTTACCACCGCTAGCAACTCCCTGTCCCCCACATCATAGTTACGCTCCGCCGAACTGAGCTTCCTCGAAAAGAAAGCGCAGGGGCGGAGTTTCGATGGCGTACCCGAGTGCTGTGATAGCACGGCACCCACCCCAGCCTCGGATGCGTCCACCTCCACTATGAATGCTAGAGACGGGTCCGGGTGCGCCAACACGGGTGCGTCGGTGAACAGGGTCTTCAACTTCTTGAAGGCTCCCTCCGCCTCCGTCGACCATCGCAAACGCACCGGCCCCCCCTTCAGCAGTGAGGTAATGGGAGCCGCTACCTGGCCAAAACCCCGGATAAACCTCCGGTAGTAATTGGCAAAGCCTAAGAACCGCTGCACCTCCTTCACCGTGTTTGGAGTCGGCCAATTACGCACGGCCTTAACGCGGTCACACTCCATCACCACCCCCGTGGTGGAAATGCGATAACCCAGAAAGGAAACGGCTCGTTTGGAAAACACACACTTCTCAGCCTTAACGTATAGGTCATGCTCCAGCAGTCTACCAAGCACCTTGCGCACCAGGGACACATGCGCGGAGCGGGTGGCGGAATATATCAGAATGTCATCGATATAGACTATCACACCCTGCCCGTGCAGGTCCCTGAGAATCTCGTCAACAAAGGATTGAAAGACGGCTGGAGCATTTTTCAACCCATACGGCATGACGAGGTACTTATAATGGCCCGATGTGGTACTAAAGGCGGTTTTCCACTCGTCTCCCTTCTTGATACGCACCAGGTTATACGCGCTCCTAAGATCCAGTTTTGTGAAGAACTTTGCTCCGTGAAATGATTCCACCGCCGTAGCGATGAGAGGTAGTGGGTAACTAAACCCCACCGTAATAGCGTTTAGACCTCTGTAATCAATGCACGGACGCAGACCTCCCTCCTTTTTCTTCACAAAAAAGAATCTCGAGGAGGCGGGTGAGATGGAGGGCCGAATGTACCCCTGTCCCAGGGATTCAGTGACATATGTCTCCATAGCCGCTGTCTCCTCCTGTGACAAGGGGTACACGTGACTCCTGGGAAGCGCAGCGTTAACCTGGAGGTCTATCGCACAATCCCCCTGTCGATGGGGTGGTAATTTAGTCGCCCTCTTTTTACAGAAGGCGATCGCCAAATCGGCGTACTCTGGGGGAATGCGCACGGGGGACACCTGGTCTGGACTCTCCACCGACGTGGCACCTATGGAAACTCCTAGACACCTCCCTGAACACTCCTCTGACCACCCCTGGAGAACCCCCTGTTTCCACGAAATACGGGGATTGTGACCAGCCAGCCAGGGGACCCCCAGCACCACCGGAAACGCAGGCGAATCAATAAGGAAAAAACTAATGCGTTCCTTATGATTCCCCTGCGTTACCATGTCCAGTGGCACCGTAGACTCCCTGACTAGCCCTGACCCTAATGGTCGGCTATCTAGGGAGTGCACGGGGAAGGGGGAATCTAACGGCACCCGCGGAATGCCCAGCTTAATGGCAAGTCCACGATCCATAAAGTTCCCAGCTGCGCCTGAATCGACTAGCACCCTATGCTGGGAAGAGGGAAAAAAATTAGAAAACAAAACAGGTAAGAACACGTGACCAACAGGGGGTTCTGGGTGAATCTGGTGCCGACTCACCTGGGTGACCGAGAAGTGTTCTGCCTGCCCTCTCGACTCCCAGACTGGCTCCTCCAGCACCGGTCGGCCGTGTGTCCTCTCCGACCACAGCTGGGGCAGGAGGAGCCAGCTCCTCCGGTGTCCCTTGGCACGGCCCCCCCCACCTCCATAGGGGTAGGGGCGGGGGTGCACGAAAGTGGAACGGGCAGGACCCTCTCCGAACGCCCGCGGGCAGCCAGCAGATTGTCCAAACGAATGGACATGTCGATGAGCTCGTCCAGGGATAGAGCTGCATCTCGACAGGCCAGCTCCCTACGGACGTCTGCCCGGAAACTGCATCTATAGTGGTCTATGAGGGCCCTGTCGTTCCACCCCGCCCCAGCAGCCAAGGTCCTGAACTCCAACGCGAAGTCCTGAGCGCTCCTCGTCTCCTGCCTGAGGTGGAACAGCCGTTCACCCGCCGCTCTTCCCTCCGGAGGGTGGTCGAACACGGCCCGAAATCAGCGGGTGAACTCTGGATAATGGTCCCTCGCCGAGTCTGGGCCATTCCAGACCGCATTAGCCCACTCCAGAGTTCGGCCCGTCTGGCAGGAAACGAGGGCACTCACGCTCTCCTCTCCCGAGGGAGCAGGTCTGACGGTGGCCGGGTACAGCTCGAGCTGGAGCAGAAATCCCTGGCACCCAGCCGCCGCCCCATCGTACTCCCTCGGGAGCGCCAGACGAAGCGCGCCTGAGCCAGACGTAGTGGGAGGAGGAGGTGGCTGCATCGGAGGAGCCGGAGGTGGAGAGAGGAGACCACTTCTCTCCCATCTGTCCATCCTCTCCATCATCTGGTCCATCGCGGATCCTATGCGGTGGAGGACCGTAGTGTGGTGGAGGACGCGTTCCTCCATCGAGGGGACAGGGGTGGCCGCTGCTCCTGCTGATTCCATGCCTTTTCACGGTGCGGGATTCTGTAACGGATTGGCAGTCGTGGTGAAGGAATGAGGCACAGGAAGCAGCGAGCACAGGGTAGTGGCGTATTTAATGTAGACTCACTACTGAAACAAAATATTCCCAAACACAGGGGAGAAAGTACACACGGCGTAGAATAGCGCCGACACGAACATGAACCGTTAACATTGAAATAATCCCGCACAACACGGAAGCGGACCAGCTCACATAAATAGCCCCGCTAATTAACCACACTCAACACAGGTGCACAAAACCAAAAAAAGGGAAAACCAAAAAGGGGAATCAGTGGCAGCTAATAGGCCGGTGACGACGACCGCCGAGCGCCACCCGAGCAGGAGGGGGCGCCACCGTCGGTGGGAATCGTGACACCCTGCCACGTCCTGACCAAACTACAATAACCAATAACCCCTTTTACTGGTCAGAACGTGACATACCTATTGTTTACAGGAAACTCATTCTACAAATATATAGATGAGGTTGGGTGGAAAAAGGACTGGGAGGGAGAAATATATTTTTGTCATGGTCACAGAAACTCAAAATGGGTGATCATACCAATTAATGCAAATTTGGATCAGATTGTGCAAACTGTGCAAACAGATCCACAAGGAAGATGGATTATTTAAAATATGCTATTGGACCAAAAACAGATCTGGCTAATGAATCTATATGGGCCAAATAATGATGATCCACAATTTTTCAAAAATATTTATATTAATCTATTGAGCTCACAAGCAACGAAAGAAGCTATTATTATGGTGGGAGTTTATAATATGGTTTTAATAACCTCAATGGATCGTAATCTCCTTAAGTTCTTGAGGGTGATAGTTTGTAGAATGATTTCCTTTACAAAGATCATGGATACATTAGAACTAGTGGATATATGGAGGTTGAAAAACCCTGACTTAGTGAGTTATACATGGAGGAGGCTTAATCAAGCTAGCCGTCTTGATTACTTCGTTCTTGCTGGCATCAAAAGTTTTAAAAAGTTTTAATAGGAGACCGAATGTGATCGGACCACAATCTAATTGGCTTCCATATAACTCTTACAGAATTTCCAAGGGGACGATGATATTGGACATTTTATCAAAGCCTATTGGATGACAATTTGCTCTTAACTAAGACAAAATAATGAATATTTGATTTTTTTTTGTACAACATAGGTACAGCAGATCCCCTTACTGTATGCGACACTTTCAAATGTACTTTTAGAGTCCAATCAATACAATGCTAAATCATAACAAAAAAAAGCTGTTTAGGTCATAAGAAATTAGACTAATAAAGACAATAGAGGAATAACAGCGCAGGTAGATGTAATAGAAACTGTGCTATAGAGGCACAAAATAGTTTAGAGGAAAAACAAAAATAAAAACATAAATGGAGGTACTTATTTAAATTAAGTGAATTGGATGGAAAATGGGAAAGATTGTAATGGGGTGCGTACTGGCGGCAGAGAAGTAAAGCGCAGGAGAGCAAAAAACTGTGTTTACAACAGCGCAGAATGTCATCAATATACACCATTACACCCTGCCCATGTAGGTCCCTGAAAATCTTGTCTACAAAGGCTTGGAAGACTGATGGCGCATTCATCAACCCGTACGACATGCCGAGGTACTCATAGTGCCCCGAGGTGGTACTGTAAGCCGTCTTCCACTCGTCTCCCTCCCGGATACGCATCAAGTTGTAAGCGCTCCTGAGATCTAGTTTGGTGAAGAAGCGCGCCCCGTGCATTGACTCAATCGCTGTGGCTATGAGCGGCAGCGGGTAACTATACCTCACAGTGATCTGGTTCAGACCCCGATAGTCAATACACGGGCGCAGACCTCCATCCTTCTTCTTCACAAAAAAGAAACTTGAGGAGGTGGGTGAAGTGGAGGACCGAATGTACCTCTGACGCAGGGATTGGGAGACATATGTTTCCATAGCCTCCGTCTCTGCCTGTGAGAGGGGATACACGTGACTCCTGGGAAGTGAAGCGTCACCATGCCCAGAGGAGCGGTGGCCTCCTTAATCAACTCTGACCCTAATGGTGGACTATCTAAGGTGTGAACGGGGAAGGGCACAGCCACGGGAACAATGGGGATCCCTAACCTATAGGCTAACGCTCTATCTATAAAATACCCAGCCGCGCCTGAATCGACGAGCGCCTTATGCTGGGAATGCGGGGAAAACTCAGGAAAAGTGACATACACAAACATATGTGCAACAAAGGACTCTGGGTGTGAATGATGCCGGCTCACCTGGGGCGACGCCAGAGCGCCCTGCCTGCTGCCTCGATTCCCAGAGGAACCAACCCGGCACCGACTGGCAGTGTGACCTCTGCGGCCACAGATGGTGCACGAGCTAGAACCCCCTCCGGTCTCCCTGCGCACCACCCCTCGTCCCCTGCCTCAGATGGAAGAGGCGTTCACCTGCCGCTCTACCCTCAGGCGGGTGGTCGAAGACTGCCCGGAAGCGGCGGGTGAACTACTCAAACTGGTCCAAAGCCGCATCTCCCTCTCTCCCACTCCAGGGCTTTCCCGGTGAGGCACGAGACAAGGGCAGACACCCTCTCACGGCCGAAGGAGCTGGGTGGGACGGTTGCCAGGTATAAGTACAGCTGCAACAGGAAACCCCTGGCAGTTCGCAGCCGTGCCATCGTATTCCTGGGGAAGGGAGAGACGAATTCCACTGGGACCAGGAAAAGGAGGGGCGCGTAGTGGAGACCCCGGTTGTGCTGGTGGAGGCACTGGGAGAACTCCCTGTCTCTCCCAGCGGTCCATTGTCTGGACTACGCGGTCCATGGCGGTGCCAAGATGGTGGAGCATTGCTGCGTGCTCCCGGATGCGCTCCACCACCCCTATACCCGGGGTACCTGCTCCTGCTGACTCCATAAGTTTGGTCCTGAATTCGGTAATGGGGTACGTACTGGCGGCAGAGAAGTCAGGCGCAGGAGAGGAAAAACTGTGTTTACAACGGCGCAGTTTAATAATAAAAACCACCGGAAACAGAACAATCAATAAATGAGTACAAAACCCATCGCACACCAGAATTACGTGCACAAGCACTTACAATAAACAATTCCAGACAAGGACATGGGGGGAACAGAGGGTTAAATAAACAACATGTAACGATGGAATTGAAACCAGGTGTGTGTGAAGACAAGACAAAACAAATGGAAAATGAAAAGTGGATCGATAATGGCTAGAAGACCGGTGACGCCGACTGCCGAACGCCGCCCGAACAAGGAGAGGAACTAACTTCGGCAGAAGTCGTGACAAAAATACACCAAAAAATTATTGAATCTTCAACACAGAAATTCTACCAAAAAGTATTTACAGAAAATTGTTACAAATGAAACTTGTTACTTTTTTCAATGTAATAGGTTTGATATTTTGTTCAGTATATTTTCTCTGAGCATCTATTTTTGTTAGAGCAGCACAGACAGAGAGAAAGGGAAAACAAAGCATTTAACTCACTGTGCTGATGTTAAAGGTAGTATTGAAGACAGTGCTTTAGATTTAAACTTGACTGTACTCATGGCAACGAGGGTCACTTTTGATGGATGGATACCTCTCTCTCTCTCTCTCTCTCTCTCTCTCTCTCTCTCTCAAGCATTTTGCTACACCTGCAATAACACCACAGTTTCACCTCCTACTAAAGTGGACCAAACATAACAATAGTGTTGGCTATGACAAATGCTTTTCAGGTACCCAGCCTAAAACCCCAAAGAGCAAGCAATGTAGAAGCACAGCTAGTAAAGACTCCCTAAAGGGCAGGAACCTAGGAAAAAAACATCCTCCACACGGAAAGAAGTGAGAAGGACTAGGTTTATGTCCAGGGAGATGTGGTGGTGAGGTGTTGTGCTGAGTTGTTATAAGTGTGGTGAAGTGGGACCTGTAGGGACGGAAAGGGTATGACAGGATGACAAGAACTCAGTTTGTCACTTCAAGCCCCCTGACAGTCTAAGGCAGTAGAAACCAGTCTTTAACCCTGTCACATTGATTCAGCTGTGTTGTACCGTTTCTGCTTGAACAACGCTGAGAGAGATATGATTCCCCACTATGGGTTCTGTTAGTATTACCCTGTTCCTCTCCCACAACAGCAGAACTGTTGGTAATAGTAGTCACAGGTGTAGTTGTGGTCAGGTTTGTTGCTGTGGTCAAATTCATAGTACAGCAGTGATGGTTTGGTGTCGTTGACTTGTACTGGTTTAGCTCTTATGGAAGTGGTGACATTGACTGACCCACTGCTCTCAATTTTCAATGTGTGGAAATTATTCACTATAAAGTACAGCAAAGTTCAAATCTAAAGCACTGTCTTCAGTTAAAATGTTTTATTTTCTGTCTGTGCTGCTCTAACGTTTTCTCAGTCCAGGGAAAGATAAAAGAGGCCAAGCGGAAACACTCCGACCGACTCGCTCAGAGAAAATCAGTTTTATTGAACTCTCCCAAAAAGCGCCATCTGTGTGTGTCCTGTCCTGGTCTGTCCATCTGTGTGTGTCCTGTCCTCCTCTATCCATCTATCTGTGTCCTGTCCTGGTCTGTCCATCTGTGTGTGCGTGTCCTGTCCTGGTCTGTCCATCTGTGTGTGTTCTGTCCTATCCATCTGTGTGTGTCCTGTCCTGGTCTGTCCATCTGTGTGTGTCCTGTCCTCCTCTATCCATCTATCTGTGTCCTGTCCTGGTCTGTCCATCTGTGTGTGTGTGTCCTATCCTGGTCTGTCCATCTGTGTGTGTCCTGTCCTATCCATCTGTGTGTGTCCAGTCCTGGTCTGTCCATCTGTGTGTGTCTTCCTTGGGTCAGTGGGAGTGTTCCACATGGGGAGAGAGTGTGACCTACTGATTTACTTATTTTGCTACAGCGCTCTGTCTCGCACACACACACACACACACAAACACACACTGCTTGCTTCACGTGGTGCCGTTCTGCCAATTATGTGAAGGACACAGGATGCCCAGCATGAGACGCACACACCTCCGGTCAGTGTGTTCTCACCATGTAGCTTCAGCCTGCACTCAGAGAGAGAGAGAGAGAGAGAGAGAGAGAGAGAGAGAGAGAGAGAGAGAGAGAGAGAGAGAGAGAGAGAGAGAGAGAGAGAGAGAGAGAGAGAGGGAGAGAGAGAGGAGAGAGAGGGAGAGAGGAGAAGAGAGGAGTGACAGACAGAGACAGGACAGAGAGAGAGAGAGAGAGAGAGAGAGAGAGATAGAGAGAGAGAGAGAGAGAGAGAGAGGAGAGAGAGAGAGAGGACAGAGACAGAGAGAGACAGAGACAGAGACAGAGAGAGAGAGAGAGAGAGAGAGAGAGTAGAGAGGAGAGAGAGAGGGAGAGAGGAGGGAGAGAGAGGGAGAGAGAGGGAGAGAGAGAGAGAGAGAGAGTGACAGACAGAGACAGACAGAGAGATAGAGAGAGAGAGAGAGAGGAGAGAGAGAGAGAGAGAGGAGAGAGAGAGAGAGAGAGGAGAGAGAGAGAGAGACAGAGACAGAGACAGAGACAGAGACAGAGACAGAGACAGAGACAGAGACAAAGAGAGAGAGAGAGAGAGACAGAGAGAGAGAGAGAGAGAGAGAGAGACAGACAGAGAGACAGAGACAAAGAGAGAGAGAGAGAGAGACAGAGACAGAGACAGAGAGAGAGAGAGAGAGAGAGAGAGAGAGAGAGAGAGAGAGGACTCCTTCCTATTCTCCATTTTCTTCATTATTAATTTGGCCGATAGGCTTCACCGCCTTGACAGTCCCACTCATTTCACAAACACACACACACACTCCAAAGTCACTCTCATTTCATGCACCATTTCAGGATTTACTCATGTTTATATTGAATGTTTATAACCATAAACCAGTTAGTAAGAAAAGTACATTGTTAAGTCTGATGCATGCTTTGGTATTTTTCTGTATAGTTACCATATTTCATGGACCATTTCAGGCTTTAGGCTAGTTTATGTGTTCATGTCTGTAGCCGTATCTCAATGCTATAATGTGTTTTCACAAAACAAACAAAAAAATCTAATCCTATAAGCTATGACAATGGCATAAACCTCACTGTGTATACAATGTACAGTGAGGGAAAAAAGTATTTGATCCCCTGCTGATTTTGTACGTTTGCCCACTGACAAAGAAATGATCAGTCTATAATTTTAATGGTAGGTTTATTTGAACAGTGAGAGACAGAATAACAACAAAAATATCCAGAAAAACGCATGTCAAAAATGTTATAAATTGATTTGCATTTTAATGAGGGACATAAGTATTTGACCCCCTCTCAATCAGAAAGATTTCTGGCTCCCAGGTGTCTTTTATACAGGTAACGAGCTGAGATTAGTAGCACACTCTTAAGGGGAGTGCTCCTAATCTCAGCTTGTTACCTGTATAAAAGACACCTGTCCACAGAAGCAATCAATCAGTCAGATTCCAAACTCTCCACCATGGCCAAGACCAAAGAGCTCTCCAAGGATGTCAGGGACAAGATTGTAGACCTACACAAGGCTGGAATGGGCTACAAGACCGTCGCCAAGCAGCTTGGTGAGAAGGTGACAACAGTTGGTGCGATTATTCGCAAACGGAAGAAACACAAAAGAACTGTCAATCTCCCTTGGCCTGGGGCTCCATGCAAGATCTCACCTCGTGGAGTTGCAATGATCATGAGAACGGTGAGGAATCAGCCCAGAACTACACGGGAGGATCTTGTCAATGGTCTCAAGGCAGCTGGGACCATAGTCACCAAGAAAACAATTGGTAACACACTACGCCGTGAAGGACTGAAATCCTGCAGTGCCCGCAAGGTCCCCCTGCTCAAGAAAGCACATATACATGCCCGTCTGAAGTTTGCCAATGAACATCTGAATGATTCAGAGGACAACTGGGTGCAAGTGTTATGGTCAGATGAGACCAAAATGGAGCTCTTTGCCATCAACTCAACTCGCCGTGTTTGGAGGAGGAGGAATGCTACCTATGACCCCAAGAACACCATCCCCACCGTCAAACATGGAGGTGGAAACATTATGCTTTGGGGGTGTTTTTCTGCTAAGGGGACAGGACAACTTCACCGCATCAAAAGGGACAATGGACGGGGCTATGTACCGTCAAATCTTGGGTGAGAATCTCCTTCCCTCAGCCAGGGCATTGAAAATGGGTCGTGGATGGGTATTCCAGTATGACAATGACCCAAAACACACGGCCAAGGCAACAAAGGACTGGCTCAAGAAGAAGGACATTAAGGTCCTGGAGTGGCCTAGCCAGTCTCCAGACCTAAATCCCATAGAAAATCTGTGGAGGGAGCTGAAGGTTCGAGTTGCCAAACGTCAGCCTCGAAACCTTAAAGACTTGGAGAAGATCTGCAAAGAGGAGTGGGACAAAATCCCTCCTGAGATGTGTGCAAACCTGGTGGCCAACTACAAGAAACGTCTGACCTCTGTGATTGCCAACAAGGGTTTTGCCACCACGTACTAAGTCATGTTTTGCAGAGGGGTCAAAAATCTGTCTCTCACTGTTCAAATAAACCTACCATTAAAATTATAGACTGATCATTTCTGTTAGTGGGCAAACGTACAAAATCAGCAGCGGATCAAATACTTTTTTCCCTCACTGTATATCCTTAGTCCTGTCTGAGCAAGCATCCAACATGGCAGCTTATTCCATATTTAGGGATCTGGTCAAAAGTGCACCATACAGTATAGGGAAAAGGGTGGCATTTGAGACTCAATGTGTATGTTGCTATTAGATATAGCATTTCAGGGAGAATAACAATGAACTATATATATTGCACTACAGAATCCTGGAGGGACTGTACATTGTACTATAGAATCCTGGAGGGACAGTATATAGTACTATAGAATCCTGGAGGGCCTGTGTATAGTACTATAGAATCCTGGAGGGACTGTTTATAGTACTATAGAATCCTTGAGGGACTGTATATAGTACTATAGAATCCTGGAGGGCCTGTTTATAGTACTATATAATCTGGAGGGACTGTATATAGTACTATAGAATCCTGGAGGGACTGTATATAGTACTATAGAATCCTGGAGGGACTGTATATAGTACTATAGAATCCTGGAGGGCCTGTTTATAGTACTATAGAATCCTGGAGGGACTGTATATAGCACTATAGAATCCTGGAGGGACTGTATATAGTACTATAGAATCCTGGAGGGACTGTATATAGTACTATAGAATCCTGGAGGGACTGCATATAGTACCGTAGATTCCTGGAGGGACTGTTTATAGTACTATAGAATCCTGGAGGGACTGTATATAGTACTATAGAATCCTGGAGGGACTGTATATAGCACGATAGAATCCTGGAGGCACTGTATATAGTACTATAGAATCCTGGAGGGACTGTACATAGTACCATAGATTCCTTGAGGGACTGTATATAGTATTATAGAATCCTGGAGGGCCTGTATATAGCACTATAGAATCTGGAGGGACTGTATATAGTACTATATAATCCTGGAGGGACTAGGTCCGGCTAGATTTTTATCTTTATTTAACTAGGCAAGTCAGTTAAGAACAAATTCTTATTTACAATGACGTCCTACTCCGGCCAAACCCGGACGACTCTGGGCCAATTGTGCGCCACCCTATGGGACTCCCAATCACGGCCGGTTGTGATATAGCCTGGAATCGAACCAGGGTCTGTAGTGACGCCTCTAGCACTGAGATGCAGTGCCTTAGACCGATGCACCACTCGGGAGCCTCGAGGCTAGGTATGGATAGGTATGTCTAGGTATGGCTAGATATGACTAGGTCTGGCTAGATATGACTAGGTCTGGCTAGGTCTGGCTAGATATGGCTAGGTCTGGCTAGATAAGACTTGGTACGGATAGGTATGTCTAGGTTTGGCTAAGTCTGACTAGGTCTGGCTAGATATGGGAATATTAGAAAAATACCTGAAAAGGAGAAATGTGATCTAATGTTCTCTGTGGAAGAAAAACTGATGGTCGATGTCTAAAATAGGGATCTGGTCAAAAGTATTGGGGGAGTGGACTGCCATTTGGGACACAACCATCTATATTTTTTTATCATTTGTTTTGTTCCTCTGTTCCTCTCTTATGAAGGCCTGTTCTCTTATTAAAATATTATCAGGGTTTTATTACATTTAACATGTTTAGGGGCAGTGCAAGAAGGATGTACAGTGCCTTCGGGAAGTATTCAGAACCCTTGATTTTTTACCCATTTTGTTAGGTTTACACTCCTGTTCTAAAATTGTTTAAATTAAATTGTTTCCCTCATCAATTTACACACAATACCCCATGACAATAAAGCAAAAACTGTTTTTTAGACATTTTTGCAAATGTATAAAAAAAATAAAAAAATGGAAATATCACATTTACATAAGTATTCAGACCCTTTACTCAGTACTTTGTTGAAACACCTTTGTCATTGATTACAGCCGCAAGTCTCCTTGGGTATAACACTACAAGCTTGGCACACCTGAATTTGGGGAGTTTCTCCCATTCCTCTCTGCAGATCCTCTCAAGCTCTGCCAGGCTGGATGGGGAATGTTGCTGCACAGCTATTTTCAGGTCTCTCCAGAGATGTTTGATCAGGTTTGATCAGGCTCTGGCTGGGCCCCTCAAGGACATTCAGAGACTTGTCCCGAAGCCGCTCTAGCATTGTCTTGGCTGTTTGCTTAGGGTCGTTGTCCTTTTGGAAGGTGAACCTTCGCCCCAGTATGAGGTCCTGAGCGTTCTGGAGCAGGTTTTCATCAAGGATCTCACCTGTACTTTGCTCTGTTCATCTTTGCCTCGATCCTGACTAGTCACCCAGTCACTGCCACTAAAAAACGTCCCCACAGCATAATGCTGCCACCACCATGCACAGTGTTACTGTGCTTAAAGGTTTCTTTGCAATATGTTTCCTTATATACTATTTCCAATATGTTAGTGGTGGAGTGTTGATGGTGTTTTTGAAGGAGTTGTTATCAGTGTATCAGTGTGCTACTCCAATGTCCATACTGGAAAATGATCACGTATATGGTAATTTGGGTTATTATTGTTTTGTGAAATGTTTTACAGCCAACTGTAAATTATGGTGCATTGTAGGAACATTTTGAGGGCGGGGAAATCATTTTTGTATTTGGAAGGGTAATATAATTTCATCCCACAGAATGTAGGACCGTACTGTATTTTGGAGCCAAAAACCTTTTGACCACTAGTGGGTGCATGGTATTGTTGTTTCAGGCTCATTAACATATACTGCTCAAAAAAATAAAGAGAACACTTAAACAACACATCCTAGATCTGAATGAAAGAAATAATCTTATTAAATACTTTTTTCTTTACATAGTTGAATGTGCTGACAACAAAATCACACAAAAATAATCAATGGAAATCCAATTTATCAACCCATGGAGGTCTGGATTTGGAGTCATACTCAAAATTAAAGTGGAAAACCACACTACAGGCTGATCCAACTTTGATGTAATGTCCTTAAAACAAGTCAAAATGAGGCTCAGTAGTGTGTGTGGCCTCCACGTGCCTGTATGACCTCCCTACAACGCATGGGCATGCTCCTGATGAGGTGGTGGATGGTCTCCTGAGGGATCTCCTCCCAGACCTGGACTTAAGCATCCGCCAACTCCTGGACAGTCTGTGGTGCAACGTGGCGTTGGTGGATGGAGCGAGACATGATGTCCCAGATGTGCTCAATTGGATTCAGGTCTGGGGAACGGGCGGGCCAGTCCATAGCATCAATGCCTTCCTCTTGCAGGAACTGCTGACACACTCCAGCCACATGAGGTCTAGCATTGTCTTGCATTAGGAGGAACCCAGGGCCAACCGCACCAGCATATGTTCTCACAAGGGGTCTGAGGATCTCATCTCGGTACCTAATGGCAGTCAGGCTACCTCTGGCGAGCACATGGAGGGCCGCGCGGCCCCCCAAAGAAATGCCACCCCACACCATGACTGACCCACCGCCAAACCGGTCATGCTGGAGGATGTTGCAGGCAGCAGAACGTTCTCCACGGCGTCTCCAGACTCTGTCACATCTGTCACGTGCTCAGTGTGAACCTGCTTTCATCTGTGAAGAGCACAGGGCACCAGTGGCGAATTTGACAATATTGGTGTTCTCTGGCAAATGCCAAATGTCCTGCACAGTGTTGGGCTGTAAGCACAACCCCCACTTGTGGACGTCGGGCCCTCATACCACCCTCATGGAGTCTGTTTCTGACCGTTTGAGCAGACACATGCACATTTGTGGCCTGCTGGAGGTAATTTTGCAGGGCTCTGGGAGTGCTCCCCCTGCTCCTCCTTGCACAAAGGTGGAGGTAGCGGTCCTGCTGCTGGGTTGTTGCCCTCCTACGACTTCCTCCACGTCTCCCGATGTACTGGCCTGTCTCTTGGTAGCGCCTCCATGCTCTGGACACTACGCTGACAGACACAGCAAACCTTCTTGCCACAGCTCGCATTGATGTGCCATCCTGGATGAGCTGCACTACCTGAGCCACTTGTGTGGGTTGTAGACTCCGTCTCATGCTACCACTAGAGTGAAAGCACCGCCAGCATTCAAAAGTGACCAAAACATCAGCCAGGAAGCATAGGAACTGAGAAGTGGTCTGTGGTCCCCACCTGCAGAACCACTCCTTTATTGGGGGTGTCTTGCTAATTGCCTATAATTTCCACATGTTGTCTATTCCATTTGCACAACAGCATGTGAAATGTATTGTCAATCAGTGTTGCTTCCTAAGTGGACAGTTTGATTTCACAGAAGTGTGACTGACTTGGAGTTACATTGTGTTGTTTAAGTGTTCCCTTTATTTTTTTGAGCAGTGTATTTTCAGGTGTGCCTTGTGAGAGGCTATATTTGTTGTGCCTGTGAGTGAGAGTGCTGTACCAATTTAACTGATATGTGGTAGTTGTTGCAAATCCATTTAAACTGTATAAAAGGCAGATTGGAGTGGCAGCTAGTCTTAAAGCTGTAAAGGCCCTGTGTTTTATATTTCCACACTATGTGGTTGGAATATTACTGTGAAAATGATGATAATGCTGGTGACGGAGTAATTAAGCTTCCTGAAGCATTGAGGCTTTCCAGTCAATTGTGTCGAAAATAGGTTCATTTACTTGAGGCTTTGATCAACACAGCGCACACTAGTGGCACCTGCTGGTCAAAATAATTTAGAGTAGCTAAATTATTATAGATGACGTCCCACAGTACATAGATCAGGGGTGGGCAACTCCTCGAGGGCCTGATTGGTGTCACACTGTTTCTCCATCCTTAGCAAACACAGCTGATTTAAACTAATTATATTCTAAACTGAAGATCATGATTAGGTGCTTATTGGAGTCAGGTGTGTTAGCTGGAGCTGGGGGCAAAACTGTGACACCAATCAGGCCGTCGAGGACTGGAATTGCCCACCCTTACCCTAGAGCGTACCAAACCAATCAGTTGGTTGTTCGACGAAATGAAGCTGGTACAGGCATCGGCAGACAGTTTTGAAGTAAACTGCTTAGTGATTTCGACGCTTGCCCCGGAGCTCCGCCATCAAACGTAGAATCACAAGACTTCTAGCGACTTTTAGGACAGCCAATAGCTACTTTCCTTACTGAGGAGTAGCTATTGGCTGTCCTAAAAGTCACTGAAAGTCGCTAAATGACATCATCACCTAATTTGCATACTTGACCATGTGCATGTAATTGTGATGGACGCTGTAGGAGAGAGGAATAACGTTGTGGGAGAGACAAAAAGTGAGTAAAAAACACCCTAAATATGTTTAGAACTACAAATGAACTTTTTTTTTTATGTCACAATTCCAACCCTCCTCCTTTATCCGGGCTTGTGACCGGGAAAAAGTGACCCAAAAGAGACACTCTGACGGTTTCTTTATTTACTTATTTTTTTTGTTTTTTAGTTTAGTTTTCTTTAATTTGGTTTGGTTTTTAACCTTATGGTCCACTCAGGAGCCTACAACAAGTCACGGTAAAACATTAACATTTTTAACCATAACATTTTTTTATTTTTTTTGTATACAGTCCACATTAACAATCTAAATGGACCGAAAAGAGAGAATAGAAAAAAACTGTCAATTGCAATGTGATAAAATTATGGTAACTAGTCTGGCCCTAATTCAGGATATTTTATTTTATTTTATATAAGCCAGGGCGGGATCAGCCAGCAGCGGCTTCCCGCATGCGCGATTCATGTGCAGTCTGGACACGGAGGGGTGAACATCTCCTGCTCTGACTGCAGCTGGGAGGAACTGCTGCATGAGGACTGGGCCGCCTGTGAGTGCTTTGGGACGGGGGTGGGGCCCACGGCAGCACCCGCCGCTCGTTGAGAAGAGTAAAAACAATACGTGCTTTCACGTCAGTCTCCAAAAGTCTCCAATAACACCAGGAAAAGTCACTAGATTTGTTGCTAGTATCTTTTTTTGAAAATGTGTTGCTAGAGGGGTCTGAATACTCGCTAAATATAGCGACAAAGTTGCTAAGTTGGCAACACTGCATAGTGGAGTATTTTGTTAAGACTAGCTAAACAATGGACCATAAGCACAACTCATGACGTAGCTGTTAGCAGGTAGCTAACCAACCAGGTTCTCTGGCTATAACTAGTCAAGCAAATGTGTCTGAGATACGAAGAATAAGATCATACACATAACGTTAGCTAGCGATCCATCCAGCTAACATTAGCTAGCTAACAGTACACTTGAAATGAAACCACTTTTTGTCAAAATTAGAAACATTTAATATCTGAAAATGTAGCTAGCTAGAATATCTTACCCGTATACATCATGGTTGGATTAGTCTCCTGTCTGATGCCATGCATGGTTGCCCTTAGTTTGAACATGTAATCCAGACTGGTGTTTTCTCCATCTCCTTAGCTATCATACTCGAATTCCACTGATTTCAAAACTCAGTCCTCCAGAAAGTGGAGAGCATACACATAACGTTAGCTAGCGAGCCATCCAGCTAACGTGAGCTAGCTAACAGTATTCTTTTACTTGACATTAGGTTTATGCAGTTCTACGCCATACATTTTTTTTAAAACCACGTTCCACACGATAACCTAAACATACTGACCAGCTCCAGTAGACAGACGAGTGCTATATGGTAGACCAATCCAAACTCATCTCTCGGCATGTCCAGCCCACTCATTATCTCAGCCAATCATGGCTAGCAGGAAGGTTGCTCTCTTTTTCTATGGCTAAACCAACTAGGCTCGTAATTTAACAATTCTATTTGTATTTACAGATGGCATAAAAGTTTGATATTAAGGCACATGAAAGTTCACGTTTGAGATGGGATTTCTGCCAAAAAACATTTTTTTACGTTCAAATGGTTCTACTGTGAAGTCGTGACTTGCGACATACACCTAGTTTCCTGAATCGGGTCACATATGGAATCATGTAGTAACCCCCAAAAAATTACACTACCGGTTAAAAGTTTTAGAACACCTACTCATTCAAGGGTTTTTCTTTATTTTTACTATTTTCCAGATTGTATTATATTAGTGAAGACATCACAACTGTGAAATAATACATATGGAATCATGTAGTAACCAAAAAAGTCTTAAACAAATCAAAATATATTTTATATCTGAGATTCTTCAAATATCCACCCTTTGTCTTTGCTTTGCTTTGCCCACTCTTGGCATTCTCTCAACCAGCTTCACCTGGAATGATTTTCGAACACTCTTGAAGGAGTTCCCACATATGCTGAGTACTTGTTGGCTGCTTTTCCATCACTCTGCGGTCCAACTCATCCCAAACTATCTCAATTTGGTTATCAGGGGATTGTGGAGGCCAGGTCATTTGATGCAGCACTCAATCACTCTCCTTTTTTGGTAGAATGGCCCTTACACAGCCTGGAGGTGTGTTGTGTCATTGTCCTGTTGAAAAACAATTGATAGTCCCACTAAGCCCAAACCAGATGGGATAGCGCATCACTGCAGAATGCTGTGGTAGCCATGCTGGTTAAGTGTGCCTTGAATTGTAAATAATTCACAGACAGTATCACCAGCAAAGCACCCCCCCAGCATAACACATCTTCCTCCATGCTTTACGGTGGGAAATACACATGCGGAAATTATCTGTCATGATCGCCGTACAGAGCGGACCAAGGCGCAGCGTGATTGGAGTTCCACATCTTTTATTACTGTGAAACTTAAACAAACCAAGAAACAAACAATGACCGTGAAGTACCGTAGTGCTACATGCACTCACTCAAAACAATATCCCACAAAACAGGTGGAAAAAGGGAACCCTTAAGTATGATCCCCAATTAGAGACAACAAACATCAGCTGCCTCTAATTGGGAACCATACTAAGAGCACCAACATAAAAATGAAAAGACTAGAACACCCCCTAGTCATGCCCTAACCTACAACGCCATAGAGAACCAAGGGCTCTCTATGGTCAGGGCGTGACATTATCCGTTCACTCACACCGCATCTCACAAAGACCAGGCAGTTAGAACCAAAAATCTCAAATTTTGACACCAGACCAAAGGACACATTTCCACCGGTATAATATCCAATGCTTGTGTTTCTTGGCCCTTATTATTGGTGTTCTTTTGTAGTGGTTTCTTTGCAGCAATTCTGAGGCTGGTAACTCTAATGAACATCCTCTGCAGCAGAGGTAACTCTGGGTCTTCCATTCCTGTGGCAGTCCTCATGAGAGACAGTTTCATCATAGCGCATGATGATTTATGCAACTGCACTTGAAGAAACTTTCAAAGTTCTTGAAATGTTCCATATTGACTGTCCTTCATGTCTTAAAGTAATGACGCTGTCGTTTCTCTTTGCTTATTTACAAAGAACTTCTGATGCCGACAGAGATGGCCGCCTCGCTTCGCGTTCCTAGGAAACTATGCAGTATTTAGTTTTTTTATGTGTTATTTCTAACATTGTTTCCCCAGGAAATCTTAGGTTTTATTACATACAGTCGGGAGGAACTATTGGATATAAGAGCAACGTCAACTCACCAACATTTCGACCAGGATAACGACTTTCCCGAAGCGGATCCCCTGTTTGGCCCACCACCCAGGACAATGGATCGGATCCCAGCCGGCGACCCAAAACAACTGCGCCGCAGAAGGGGCAGACGGAGCGGTCTTCTGGTCAGGCTCCGTAGAAGAGCATACTACTCGCCAATGTCCAGTCTCTTGACAACAAGGTAGACGAAATCCAAGCAAGGGTTGCCTTCCAGAGAGACGTCAGAGATTGTAGCATTTCACGGAAACATGACTCACTCGAGACACGCTATCGGATTCGGTAAATCCACCTGGTTTCTTCACACATCGCGCCGACAGAAACAAGCATCTCTCTAGTAAGAAGAAGGGCAGGGGTGTATGCCTTGTGATTAATGAGACATGGTGTGATCATAACAACATACAGGAACTCAAGTCCTTTTGTTCACCTGACTTAGAATTCCTCACAATCAAATGCCGATCGCATTATCTACCAAGAGAATTCTCTTCGATCATAATCACAGTCGTGTATATTCCCCCCCAAGCAGACACATTGACGGCCCTGAAAGAACTTCACTCGACTCTATGTAAACTGGAAACCACATATCCTGAGGCTGCATTTATTGTAGCTGGGGATTTTAGCAAGGCTAGTCTGAAAACAAGGCTCCCTAAAGTCTATCAGCATATTGATTGCGCGACCCGTTCTGGCAAAACCCTGGATCATTGTTATTCTAACTTCCACGACACATATAAGACCCTCCCCGCCCTCCTTTCGGAAAATCTGACCACGACTCCATTTTGTTGCTCCCAGCCAATAGACAGAAACTAAAACAGGAAGCACCCGCGCTCAGGTCTGTTCAACGCTGGTCTGACCAATCGTAATTCACGCTTTAAGATTGCTTCGATCACATGGACTGGGATATGTTGCGCATAGCGTCGAACAACAACATTGATGAATACGCTGATTCGGCGAGCGAGTTTATTAGCAAGTGCATCGGTGATGTTGTACCCACAGCGTCTATTAAAACATTCCCCAAGCAGAAACCATGGATTGATGGCAGCATTCGCGCAAAACTGAAAGCGCGAACCATTGCTTTTAATCAGGGCAAGGTGACCGGAAACATGACCAAATACAAACAGTGTAGCTATTCCCTCCGCAAGGCAATCAAACAAGCTAAGCGTCAGTATAAAGACAAAGTAGAGTCGCAATTCAACGGCTCAGACACGAGAGGTATGTGGCAGGGTCTACAGTCAATCACGGACTACAAAAAAACAAAACAGCCCCGTCGCGAACCACAATGTTTTGCTCCCAGACAGACTAAACAACTTCTTTGCTCGCTTTGAGGACAATACAGTGCCACTGACACGGCCCGCTACCAAAACCTGCGGGCTCTCCTTCACTGCAGCCAACGTGAGTAAAACATTTAAACGTGTTAACCCTCGTAAGGCTGCAGGCCCAGACGGCATCCCCAGCCGCGTCCTCAGAGCATGCGCAGACCAGCTTGCTGTTTATGGACATATTCAATCAATCCTTATCCCAGTCTGCTGTTCCCACATGCTTCAAGAGGGCCACCATTGTTCCTGTTCTCAAGAAAGCTAAGGTAACTGAGCTAAATGACTACCACCCCGTAGCACTCACTTCCGTCATCATGAAGTGCTTTGAGAGACTAGTCAAGGACCATATCACGTCCACCCTACCTGACCCACTCCAATTTGCTTACCGCCCCAATAGGTCCACAGACGACTCAATCGCAATCACACTGCACACTGCCCTAACCCATCTGGACAAGAGGAATACCTATGTAAACAATGCTGTTCATCGACTACAGCTCAGCATTTAACACCATAGTACCCTCCAAACTCGTCACCCTCCAAACCCGCCCTGTGCAACTGGGTCCTGGACTTCCTGACGGGCCGCCCACAGGTGGTGAGGGTAGGTAACAACATCTCCACCCCACTGATCCTCAACACTGGGGCCCCACAAGGGTGTGTTCTCAGCCCTCTCCTGTACTCCCTGTTCACCCATGACGGCGTGGCCATGCACGCCTCCAACTCAATCATCAAGTTTTCAGACGACACTACAGTGGTAGGCTTGATTACCAACAACGACGAGACGGTATACAGGGAGGAGAGGGCACTCGGAGTGTGGTGTCAGGAAAATAACCTCACACTCAATGTCAACAAAACAAAGGAGATGATCGTGGACGTCAGGAAACAGCAGAGGGAGCAGCCCCCTATCCACATCGACGGGACAGTAGTGGAGAGGGTGGAAAGTTTTAAGTTCCTCGGCGTACACATCACGGACAAACTGAAATGGTCCACCCACACAGACAGCGTGGTGAAGAAGGCGCAGCAGCACCTCTTCAACCTCAGGAGGCTGAAGAAATTCGGCTTGTCAACAAAATCACTCACAAACTTTTACAGATGTACAATCGAGAGCATCCTGTCGGGCTGTATCACCGCCTGGTACGGCAACTGCTCCGCCCATAACGTAAGGCTCTCCAGAGGGTAGTGAGGTCTGCACAACGCATCACCGGGGGCAAACTACCTGCCCTCCAGGATACCTACACCACCAGGTGTCACAGGAAGGCCAAAAAGATCATCAAGGACAACAACCACCCGAGCCACTGCCTGTTTACCCCGCTATCATCCAGAAGGCGAGGTCAGTACAGGTGCATCAAAGCGAGCACCGAGAGACTGAAAAACAGCTTCTATCTCAAGGTCATCAGACTGTTAAACAGCCGTCACTAACATTGAGTGGCTGCTGCCAACATACTGACTCAACTCTAGCCACTTTAATAATGGAAAAACTGATTTAATAAATGTATCACTAGCCACTTTAAACAATGCCACTTTATATAATGTTTACATACCCTACATTACTCATCTCATATGTATATACTGTACTCTATACCATCTACTGCATCTTGCCTATGCCGTTCGGCCATCACTCATTCATATATTTGTATGTACATATTCTTATTCATTCCTTTACACTTGTGTGTATAAGGTAGTTGTTGTGAAATTGTTAGGTTAGATTACTTGTTAGATATTACTGCATGGTCAGAACTAGAAGCACAAGCATTTCGCTACACTCGCATTAACATCTGCTAACCATGTGTATGTGACAAATATAATTTGATTTGATTTGAGCTATTCTTTCCATAATATGGACTTGGTCTTTTACCAAATCTTCTGTATATCCCCCTAACTTATCATAACACAACTGATTGGCTTAAAAAAGAAATTCCACAAATTAACCTCTCTAGGACCGGCGGGACGAATTCGTCCCACCTACGTAACAGCCAGTTGAATCCTGTGGCGCGATTTTCAAATACCTTTGAAATGCTATTACTTCAATTTCTCAAACATATGACTATTTTACAGCTATTTAAAGACAAGACTCTCGTTAATCTAACCACACTGTCCGATTTCAAAAAGGCTTTACAACGAAAGCAAAACATTAGATTATGTCAGCAGAGTACCCAGCCAGAAATAATCAGACACCCATTTTTCAAGCTAGCATATAATGTCACAAAAACCCAGAAGACAGCTAAATGCACCACTAACCTTTGATGATCTTCATCAGATGACACACCTAGGACATTATGGTTTACAATACATGCATGTTTTGTTCAATCAAGTTCATATTTATATCAAAAACCAGCTTTTTACATTAGCATGTGACGTTCAGAACTAGCATACCCCCCGCAAACTTCCGGCGAATTTACTAACAATTTACTAAATTACTCACGATAAACATTCACAAAAAGCATAACAATTATTTTAAGAATTATAGATACATTACTCTTCTATGCACTCGATATGTCCGATTTTAAAATAGCTTTTCGGTGAAAGCACATTTTGCAATATTCTAAGTAGATAGCCCGGCATCACAGCGCTAGCTATTTAGACACCCACCAAGTTTAGCCTTCACCAAAGTCAGATTTACTATTAGAAAAGTTTGATTACCTTTCCTGTTCTTCGTCAGAATGCACTCCCAGGACTTCTACTTCAATAACAAATGTAGGTTTGGTCCAAAATAATCCATAGTTATGTTCCAACAGCGGCGTTTTGTTCGTGCGTTCTAGACACTATCCCAATGGTAAATAACGGTCGTGCGCACGGCGCATTTCGTGACAAAATATTTCTAAATATTTCATTACCGTACTTCGAAGCATGTCAACCGCTGTTTAAAATCAATTTTTATGCCATTTTTCTCGTAAAAAAGCGATTAATATTCCGACCGGGAATCTGCAATTAGGTAAACAGCCGAAAGAAAATATATCACTGGGTCGACTCGGGCACGAGCCTAAGCCCTTTGTCCTCTGATGGGCCACTTGGCAAAGGCGATTATGTGTTTCAGCCAGAGGCTGCCTCGTCATCGTTCAGGTTTTTCCCGGGCTCTGAGAGCCTATTGGAGCCGTAGGAAGTGTCACGTTACAGCTAAGATCCTGACTCAATAAACAGAAGCAAGAACAACAACACCTTGTCAGACAGGCCACTTCCTGCATGAAACCTTCTCAGGTTTTTGCCTGCCAAATGAGTTCTGTTATACTCACAGACACCATTCAAACAGTTTTAGAAACTTTAGGGTGTTTTCTATCCGAATCAAACAATTATATTACTGGGCAGGAGTAGTAACCAGATTAAATTGGGTACGTTTTTTATCCGGCTGTGCAGCCCCAACAAGTTAACTTTTAACAAGGCACACCTGTTAATTGAAATGCATTCCAGGTGGCTACCTCATTAAGCTGGTTGAGAGAATGCCAAGAATGTGCAAAGCTGTCATCAAGGCAAATGGTGGCTATTTGAAGAATCTCAAATTTAAAATATATTTTGATTTGTTTAAACCTCTTAGGGATCCCTTCATCCCCATTCGGATCCCACTCGGATCCTGTGAACGGGATTGATTTGACAACATCCAGTGAAATTGCAGCGACTTCAAAAACAGAAATACTCATAATAAGAATTCATTAAACATACAAGTGTTGTACATCAAAATACAGCTTAACTTCTTGTTAATCCAGCCACAGTGTCAGATTTCAAAAAGGCTTTACGGCGAAAGCAGACCATGCGATTATCTGAGTACAGCACCCCGCATACAAACACATGAAAATCCGATTTTAACCAGGCAGGTGCTACACAAAAATCAGAAAATACGACATAATTCATACCTTAGCTTTGAAGATCTTCTTCTGTTGGCACTCCAAATGTCCCATAAACATCACAAATGGTCCTTTTGTTCGATAAATTCCTTCATTATATCCCCAAAATGTCAATTTATTTGGCAAGTTTGATTCAGAAATACACCGGTTCCAACTCGCCTACAAAGTATCTAATAAGTTACCTGTAAACTTGGTCCAAAAATTTCAAACAACGTTCCTAATCCAAACTTATGTATCCTAAAACGTAAATAATCAATACAATTTAAGACGGGAAATACTGTGCTCAATACCGGATGAAAACAAAGTGAAGCATGTTCCAGGTCGCACGCTCCAAAAGACTTGAGTCCCTTTGTGTGACACATGGAAAGAACAGGGCTACTTCTTCATTTCTCAAAGGAAAAACATTAACCAATTTCTAAAGACTGTTGACATCTAGTGGAAGCCATAGGAACTGCAAGCATATTTCTATTGAAAATGGATTACCATAGATATCTAATGGAAAACACATTGAGCTCAAAACAATTTTTCCCTGGATGGATTGTGCTCGGGGTTTTGCCTGCCAAATTAGTTCTGTTATACTCACAGACATTTTTCAAACAGTTTTAGAAACTTCAGTGTTTTCTATCCAAATCGACTAATGATATTGATATCCTAGCTTCTGGGCCTGAGTAGCAGGCAGTTTACTTTGGGCACACGCTTTGGGCACACGTTTCATCTGGACGTGAAAATACTGCCCCCTAGTCCAAAGAGGTTTTAACATTTTTTTGGTTACTACATGATTCCATATATGTTATTTCACAGTTTTTATGTCTTCACTATTATACTACAATGTAGAAAATAGTAAAAAGAAAAACCCTTGAATTAGTAGGTGTTCTAAAACTTTTGACCGTTAGTGTACATTTAGCTAAGCAGGTGGGGCTCAAAACAGGTGGGCTCTGCCCCACCATCCCTGAATGACGGGTCACCACTGATACCATCAACACCACAGGCCTTTTTGGGTTGGTCTATCTCTCTCTTTCTCTGCTTCATGATCCCTTGCGTACAGGAGAGATCTAAGGGCCAACTTTAACATTCTGTTTACAGGCCAAACACAGAAAGATATAGAAGTGCTCTCTTATCCGTCTCTTCAGGAGAGAGAGAGAAAGTGAAAGAGAGAGAGAGTGAGAGAGAGAGAGAGAGGCATCCCTCTCTCCATCCTCTCTCCATCCCCTCGGGAACTGCAGTGTTGTTCCTGTATGAGGCAGGCCCTGAAGCATAGCTCTAATCTCTAAGTAATTCATAGTCTCCTCTCCTCGCCTCGCTTGTGTTCGTGTGTGTGTGTGTGTGTCTCACTCGTGTAGTCATCTGTTGTGATGCGTCTTTGTCCTCATCCTGCAAGCCGATTGGCTCCCTTTGACACCTCATTATCCGAGCTGGGCCCGAGAGATGTCACTGCCTCCATTACTGTGTCCCAAATGGTATATAGGGCCCATGGGTCTCTGATCAAAAGTATCACACTATATTGTGAATTGGGTGCTATTTGGGACCCCCACCCCCCTGTTTAACAGTGAATATTTCCATTCTCTGGGCCGATGAAGGCTTATGGATAGCTTCAGGTCATAGCTTCAACTGTTTTGGTGTGAATAGAATATAAGCCTATTGATTTTTTTGTCTTTATTTTGCGCTGAGATCTCAAGCTGAAAGTTTTTGTCTTCTGTTACAGTTTGTATAGAAGTTTACATTTGAGTTGTTCATTTCTTGTTCAAAAGTAATGTCACAAATTAAAACATCAGGAAAAGTGATTGATATGGCCAGTAATGTTGTGAGGATAACTACATTTGTTGAGGTATAGTAGGACTATTATAGTAGGATAAGTACAGTATATTGTGGTGCTCTTAAGAGGTTGTGGACATTACTACAGTGGCCTGGGAGGGTCGTCTCCCTACTCTCTCGTCCAACAACCCCCTGTCCTCTCATATTCCCCTGTCCCCCTGTCCTCTCATATTCCCCTGTCCCCCTGTAGTCTCCGATGCCCCTGTCCCCCTGTCCTCTCCAATCCCCATGTCCACTCTGTAGTCTCCAATGACCCCTGTCCTCTCCGATGCCCCTGTCCTCTCATATACCCTGTCCCCCTGTAGTCTCCGATGCCCCTGTCCTTACAACCCTGTGCCCATTTCTCCCTCACTAATCTGTTGACTGGGATCCTCTCCAGGCACTCAGGGCATCCGTGTGGCTCTCTGCCGCCCCTAAACCAGGTTCAAGCTTCCAAACCTGGGGGCCATTGGACAGACACTAGTGGGGACACTGAGTTTGGTTTAAATAGAGAGAGACTGTACCTTAATGAGATCCCTGATACTCTCTCTCCCTCTCTCTCAGCAGAGCTCACAGTGGAGTAGTGTGTTGATGTTTTTATTGTCTTTTAACAGATTCTAATAGTCTGCTAAGTGCCCTGTCTGTTGTCTCTCACACAGATGTAGGCTGAACTCATGATCTCTCTCTCTCTCTCTCTCTCTCTCTCTCTCTCTCTCTCTCTCTCTCTCTCTCTCTCTCTCTCTCTCTCTCCCTCTCTCCCTCTCTCTGTCTCTATCCAGGCATGTAGGTGCACAGAGCACAATACCAGAGCTTAAGTGTACATCCTAGGGAGGGGTGCCATTTGAGTCACATCCTAACTGTCCTAGATTGGCACTCTGAGATTCAAAAAGCAGCCAGGCCTGATTTGAGATTTAAACTTGTTCCTACACCAGGCACTGAGTCACATTCAGGCATTTGGGGCTTACTCTCTGGTTCTCTGGTGGATCACGATTCTGGTGGGAGGCACTGCAGAGAGAACACCTGTGGTTTCACTGACGTCCAGTACATACTGTACTGGAAGCTGTAGGTGCGCAGTACGTACTGTACTGGAAACTGTAGGTGCATAGTACATACTGTACTGGAAGCTGTAGGTGTGCAGTACATACTGTACATACTGTACTTGAAGCTGTAGGTGTGCAGTACATACTGTACTGGAAGCTGTAGGTGCCCAGTACATACTGTACTGGAAGCTGTAGGTGCACAGTACATACTGTACTGGAAGCTGTAGGTGTGCAGTACATACTGTACTGGAAGCTGTAGGTGTGCAGTACATACTGTACATACTGTACTGGAAGCTGTAGGTGTGCAGTACATACTGTACTGGAAGCTGTAGGTGTGCAGTACATACTGTACTGGAAGCTGTAGGTGCGCAGTACATACTGTACTGGAAGCTGTAGGTGCGCAGTACATACTGTACTGGAAGCTGTAGGTGCGCAGTACATACTGTACTGGAAGCTGTAGGTGCGCAGTACGTACTGTACTGGAAGCTGTAGGTGTGCAGTACATACTGTACTGGAAGCTGTAGGTGTGCAGTACATACTGTACTGGAAGCTGTAGGTGCAGAGGACATACTGTACTGGAAGCTGTAGGTGTGCAGTACATACTGTACTGGAAGCTGTAGGTGCGCAGTACATACTGTACTGGAAGCTGTAGGTGCATTGTACATACTGTACTGGAAGATGTAGGTGCGCAGTACGTACTGTACTGGAAGCTGTAGGTGTGCAGTACATACTGTAGTAGAAGCTGTAGGTGTGCAGTACATACTGTACTGGAAGCTGTAGGTGCGCAGTACATACTGTACTGGAAGCTGTAGGTGTGCAGTACATACTGTGGTAGAAGCTGGAGGTGCGCAGTACATACTGTACTGGAAGCTGTAGGTGTGCAGTACATACTGTAGTGGAAGCTGTAGGTGAGCAGTACATACTGTACTGGAAGCTGTAGGTGTGCAGTACATACTGTACATACTGTACTGGAAGCTGTAGGTTTGCAGTACATACTGTACTGGAAGCTGTAGGTGAGCAGTACATACTGTACTGGAAGCTATAGGTGTGCAGTACATACTGTGGTAGAAGCTGTAGGTGCGCAGTACATACTGTACTGGAAGCTGTAGGTGTGCACTACATACTGTAGTGGAAGCTGTAGGTGAGCAGTACATACTGTACTGGAAGCTGTAGGTGCAAAGTACATACTGTACATACTGTACTGGAAGCTGTAGGTGCGCAGTACATACTGTACTGGAAGCTGTAGGTGTGCAGTACATACTGTACTGGAAGCTGTAGGTGTGCAGTACATACTGTGGTAGAAGCTGTAGGTGCGCAGTACATACTGTACTGGAAGCTGTAGATGCGCAGTACATACTGTACTAGAAGCTGTAGGTGCCCAGTACATACTGTACTGGAAGCTGTAGGTGTGCAGTACATACTGTGGTAGAAGCTGTAGGTGCGCAGTACATACTGTACTGGAAGCTGTAGATGCGCAGTACATACTGTACTAGAAGCTGTAGGTGCCCAGTACATACTGTACTGGAAGCTGTAGGTGCGCAGCACATACTGTACTGGAAGCTGTAGGTGCGCAGTACATACTGTACTGGAAGCTGTAGGTGTGCAGTACATACTGTACTGGAAGTTGTAGGTGTGCAACACATACTGTACTGGAAGCTGTAGGTGTGCACTACATACTGTACATACTGTACTGGAAGCTGTAGGTGCGCAGTACAAACTGTACTGGAAGCTGTCGGTGTGCAGTACATACTGTACATACTGTACTGGAAGCTGTAGGTTTGCAGTACATACTGTACTGGAAGCTGTAGGTGCGCAGTACATACTGTACTGGAAGCTATAGGTGTGCAGTACATACTGTGGTAGAAGCTGTAGGTGCGCAGTACATACTGTACTGGAAGCTGTTGGTGTGCAGCACATACTGTAGTGGAAGCTGTAGGTGAGCAGTACATACTGTACTGGAAGCTGTAGGTGCACAGTACATACTGTACATACTGTACTGGAAGCTGTAGGTGTGCAGTACATACTGTACTGGAAGTTGTAGGTGTGCAGTACATACTGTACTGGAAGCTGTAGGTGTGCACTACATACTGTACATACTGTACTGGAAGCTGTAGGTGTGCAGTACATACTGTACTGGAAACTGTAGGTGTGCAGTACATACTGTACTGGAAGCTGTAGGTGTGCAGTACATACTGTGGTAGAAGCTGTAGGTGCGCAGTGCATACTGTACTGGAAGCTGTAGATGCGCAGTACATACTGTACTAGAAGCTGTAGGTGCCCAGTACATACTGTACTGGAAGCTGTAGGTGTGCAGTACATACTGTGGTAGAAGCTGTAGGTGCGCAGTACATACTGTACTGGAAGCTGTAGAAGCGTAGTACATACTGTACTAGAAGCTGTAGGTGCCCAGTGCATACTGTACTGGAAGCTGTAGGTGTGCAGTACATGCTGTACTGGAAGCTGTAGATGCGCAGTACATACTGTACTGGAAGCTGTAGGTGCGCAGTACATACTGTACTGGAAGCTGTAGGTGCGCAGTACATACTGTACTGGAAGCTGTAGGTGTGCAGTACATACTGTACTGGAAGTTGTAGGTGTGCAGTACATACTGTACTGGAAGCTGTAGGCGTGCACTACATACTGTACATACTGTACTGGAAGCTGTAGGTGCGCAGTACAAACTGTACTGGAAGCTGTAGGTGTGCAGTACATACTGTACTGGAAGCTGTAGGTGTGCAGTACATACTGTGGTAGAAGCTGTAGGTGCGCAGTATATACTGTACTGGAAGCTGTAGATGCGCAGTACATACTGTACTAGAAGCTGTAGGTGCCCAGTACATACTGTACTGGAAGCTGTAGGTGTGCAGTACATACTGTGGTAGAAGCTGTAGGTGCGCAGTACATACTGTACTAGAAGCTGTAGATGCGCAGTACATACTGCACTAGAAGCTGTAGGTGCCCAGTATATACTGTACTGGAAGCTGTAGGTGTGCAGTACATATTGTACTGGAAGCTGTAGATGCGCAGTACATACTGTACTGGAAGCTGTAGGTGCGCAGTACATACTGTACTGGAAGCTGTAGGTGCGCAGTACATACTGTACTGGAAGCTGTAGGTGTGCAGTACATACTGTACTTGAAGCTGTAGGTGTGCAGTACATACTGTACTGGAAGCTGTAGGTGCGCATTACATACTGTACTGGAAGCTGTAGGTGCGCAGTACATACTGTACTTGAAGCTGTAGGTGCGCAGTACATACTGTACTGGAAGCTGTAGGTGCGCAGTACATACTGTACTTGAAGCTGTAGGTGTGCAGTACATACTGTACTGGAAGCTGTAGATGCGCTGTACATACTGTACTGGAAGCTGTAGGTGCGCAGTACATACTGTACTGGAAGCTGTAGGTGCGCAGTACATACTGTACTGGAAGCTGTAGGTGCGCAGTACATACTGTACTTGAAGCTGTAGGTGTGCAGTACATACTGTACTTGAAGCTGTAGGTGTGCAGTACATACTGTACTGGAAGCTGTAGGTGCGCATTACATACTGTACTGAAAGCTGTAGGTGTGCAGTACATACTGTACTGGAAGCTGTAGGTGCGCAGTACATACTGTACTGGAAGCTGTAGGTGTGCAGTACATACTGTACTGGAAGTTGTAGGTGTGCAACACATACTGTACTGGAAGCTGTAGGTGTGCACTACATACTGTACATACTGTACTGGAAGCTGTAGGTGCGCAGTACAAACTGTACTGGAAGCTGTCGGTGTGCAGTACATACTGTACATACTGTACTGGAAGCTGTAGGTTTGCAGTACATACTGTACTGGAAGCTGTAGGTGCGCAGTACATACTGTACTGGAAGCTATAGGTGTGCAGTACATACTGTGGTAGAAGCTGTAGGTGCGCAGTACATACTGTACTGGAAGCTGTTGGTGTGCAGCACATACTGTAGTGGAAGCTGTAGGTGAGCAGTACATACTGTACTGGAAGCTGTAGGTGCACAGTACATACTGTACATACTGTACTGGAAGCTGTAGGTGTGCAGTACATACTGTACTGGAAGTTGTAGGTGTGCAGTACATACTGTACTGGAAGCTGTAGGTGTGCACTACATACTGTACATACTGTACTGGAAGCTGTAGGTGTGCAGTACATACTGTACTGGAAACTGTAGGTGTGCAGTACATACTGTACTGGAAGCTGTAGGTGTGCAGTACATACTGTGGTAGAAGCTGTAGGTGCGCAGTGCATACTGTACTGGAAGCTGTAGATGCGCAGTACATACTGTACTAGAAGCTGTAGGTGCCCAGTACATACTGTACTGGAAGCTGTAGGTGTGCAGTACATACTGTGGTAGAAGCTGTAGGTGCGCAGTACATACTGTACTGGAAGCTGTAGAAGCGCAGTACATACTGTACTAGAAGCTGTAGGTGCCCAGTGCATACTGTACTGGAAGCTGTAGGTGTGCAGTACATGCTGTACTGGAAGCTGTAGATGCGCAGTACATACTGTACTGGAAGCTGTAGGTGCGCAGTACATACTGTACTGGAAGCTGTAGGTGCGCAGTACATACTGTACTGGAAGCTGTAGGTGTGCAGTACATACTGTACTGGAAGTTGTAGGTGTGCAGTACATACTGTACTGGAAGCTGTAGGCGTGCACTACATACTGTACATACTGTACTGGAAGCTGTAGGTGCGCAGTACAAACTGTACTGGAAGCTGTAGGTGTGCAGTACATACTGTACTGGAAGCTGTAGGTGTGCAGTACATACTGTGGTAGAAGCTGTAGGTGCGCAGTATATACTGTACTGGAAGCTGTAGATGCGCAGTACATACTGTACTAGAAGCTGTAGGTGCCCAGTACATACTGTACTGGAAGCTGTAGGTGTGCAGTACATACTGTGGTAGAAGCTGTAGGTGCGCAGTACATACTGTACTAGAAGCTGTAGATGCGCAGTACATACTGCACTAGAAGCTGTAGGTGCCCAGTATATACTGTACTGGAAGCTGTAGGTGTGCAGTACATATTGTACTGGAAGCTGTAGATGCGCAGTACATACTGTACTGGAAGCTGTAGGTGCGCAGTACATACTGTACTGGAAGCTGTAGGTGCGCAGTACATACTGTACTGGAAGCTGTAGGTGTGCAGTACATACTGTACTTGAAGCTGTAGGTGTGCAGTACATACTGTACTGGAAGCTGTAGGTGCGCATTACATACTGTACTGGAAGCTGTAGGTGCGCAGTACATACTGTACTTGAAGCTGTAGGTGCGCAGTACATACTGTACTGGAAGCTGTAGGTGCGCAGTACATACTGTACTTGAAGCTGTAGGTGTGCAGTACATACTGTACTGGAAGCTGTAGATGCGCTGTACATACTGTACTGGAAGCTGTAGGTGCGCAGTACATACTGTACTGGAAGCTGTAGGTGCGCAGTACATACTGTACTGGAAGCTGTAGGTGCGCAGTACATACTGTACTTGAAGCTGTAGGTGTGCAGTACATACTGTACTTGAAGCTGTAGGTGTGCAGTACATACTGTACTGGAAGCTGTAGGTGCGCATTACATACTGTACTGAAAGCTGTAGGTGTGCAGTACATACTGTACTGGAAGCTGTAGGTGCGCAGTACATACTGTACTGGAAGCTGTAGGCGCGCAGTACATACTGTACTTGAAGCTGTAGGTGTGCAGTACATACTGTACTGGAAGCTGTAGATGCGCAGTACATACTGTACTGGAAGCTGTAGGTGCGCAGTACATACTGTACTGGAAGCTGTAGGTGCGCAGTACATACTGTACTGGAAGCTGTAGGTGCGCAGTACATACTGTACTTGAAGCTGTAGGTGCGCAGTACATACTGTACTGGAAGCTGTAGGTGCGCAGTACATACTGTACTTGAAGCTGTAGGTGTACAGTACATACTGTACTTGAAGCTGTAGGTGTGTGCTGTAAGAGAATACAGGAAGGAACTTTGAGTATCCTTCACAGGCGTTTGGGGCTTGCTCTCCTGCTCTTTCTCTCTTAAAGGGTGTTGGTGGGAGGCACCCCTCATCAGAAAGAGAAGACCTGTTTTTGTCTTCAGTCTGTCGTTGACACACTCTAAGCGGGAAGTGTGTAAATTAAGTGACGTCAAGACAGAGACGTCAAGTAAGCTTACAGGAAGTCTTTGTAGCGGGGGTTAGTCACCTAAATGAAACCAAATAGGTGAACCTTAGCAGCATGTCTGACCCTCTAGTCTGACCCTTGACCCTAGGAAATCTGTCAAGGTAGAATTTAGAGTGAGAATGAGGCATTCTCCCTTTCCTCCTCTTGCACCAGATCAGTAGGCTGTAAACTAGCAGAGCTCACACCCCTCCTCCCTCTGTCTAGCAGAGCTCTCACCCCTCCTCCCTCTGTCTAGCAGAGCTCTCACCCCTCCTCCCTCTGTCTAGCAGAGCTCTCACCCCTCCTCCCTCTGTCTAGCAGAGCTCACACCCCTCCTCCCTCTGTCTAGCAGAGCTCTCACCCCTCCTCCCTCTGTCTAGCAGAGCTCTCACCCCTCCTCCCTCTGTCTGGTAGAGCTCTCACCCCTCCGTCCCTGCCTCCGCCTAGCAGAGCTCTCACCCCTCCTCCCTCCCTGTCTAGCAGAGCTCACACCCCTCCTCCCTCTGTCTAGCAGAGCTCTCACCCCTCCTCCCTCCCACTGACTAGCAGAGCTCACACCCCTCCTCCCTCTGTCTAGCAGAGCTCTCACCCCTCCTCCCTCCCTCTGACTAGCAGAGCTCTCACCCCTCCTCCCTCTGTCTAGCAGAGCTCACACCCCTCCTCCCTCCCTCTGACTAGCAGAGCTCTCACCCCTCCTCCCTCTGTCTAGCAGAGCTCTCACCCCTCCTCCCTCTGTCTAGCAGAGCTCTCACCCCTCCTCTCTCCCTCTGACTAGCAGAGCTCTCACCCCTCCTCCCTCTGTCTAGCAGAGCTCTCACCCCTCCTCCCTCTGTCTAGCAGAGCTCTCACCCCTCCTCCCTCTGTCTAGCAGAGCTCTCACCCCTCCTCCCTCCCTCTGACTAGCAGAGCTCTCACCCCTCTTCCCTCCCTCTGACTAGCAGAGCTCTCACCCCTCCTCCCTCCCTCTGTCTAGCAGAGCTCACACCCCTCCTCTCTCCCTCTGTCTAGCAGAGCTCTCACCCCTCCTCCCTCCCTCTGACTAGCAGAGCTCTCACCCCTCCTCCCTCCCTCTGTCTAGCAGAGCTCACACCCCTCCTCCCTCCGCCTAGCAGAGCTCTCACCCCTCCTCCCTCCCTCTGTCTAGCAGAGCTCACACCCCTCCTCCCTCCCTCTGTCTAGCAGAGCTCTCACCCCTCCTCCCTCCCTCTGACTAGCAGAGCTCTCACCCCTCCTCCCTCTGTCTAGCAGAGCTCACACCCCTCATCCCTCTGTCTAGCAGAGCTCACACCCCTCCTCCCTCCGCCTAGCAGAGCTCTCACCCCTCCTCCCTCCCTCTGACTAGCAGAGCTCACACCCCTCCTCCCTCCGCCTAGCAGAGCTCTCACCCCTCCTCCCTCCCTCTGACTAGCAGAGCTCACACCCCTCCTCCCTCCGCCTAGCAGAGCTCTCACCCCTCCTCCCTCCCTCTGTCTAGAAGAGCTCACACCCCTCCTCCCTCTGTCTAGCAGAGCTCTCACTCCTCCTCCCTCCCTCTGTCTAGAAGAGCTCACACCCCTCCTCCCTCCCTCTCTCTCAGCAGAGCTCACACCCCTCCTTCCTCCGCCTAGCAGAGCTCTCACCCCTCCTCCCTCCCTCTGTCTAGCAGAGCTCACAACCCTCCTCCCTCTGTCTAGCAGAGCTCTCACCCCTCCTCCCTCCCTCTGTCTAGCAGAGCTCACACCCCTCCTCCCTCCCTCTGTCTAGCAGAGCTCACAGTGGAGTAGCATGTTGATGTTTTTATTGTCTTTTAACAGATTCTAATAGTCTGCTAAGTGCCCTGTCTGTTGTCTCTCACACAGATGTAGGCTGAACTCATGATCTCTCTCTCTCTCTCTCTCTCTCTCTCTCTCTCTCTCTCTCGCCCCTTCTCTCTCTCCTCCTCTCTCTCTCTCTGTCTCTCTATCTCTATCTCTCTAGCTCTCCAGCTCTCTCTCTCTCTCCCTCTCTCACTCTCTCTCCCTCTCTCTCTCTCTCTCTCTCTGATACTTCACAATCCTTTTCCCCTTTTCAATACATTTGGGAGTGTTCAGTATATGTCTTCAGTGTGTGTGTGTGTGTGTGTGTGTGTGTGTGTGTGTGTGTGTGTGTGTGTATGTGTGTGTTCCTGGAATATTGGTTGGGGAAAGACGGAGATTCACTCGGAGTTGAGTTGATGCTAAGTGACAATATCTGAGACGATTTATTATTCCAACCGAAGTCACCGAAGCACACACACACACACACGCACGCACGCACGCACGCACGCACGCACGCACACACACACACACACACACACACACACACACACACACACACACACACACACACCATCTCTCTCTCTCTCTTTCTCACTAACCAGTGTTGTAAGGAGTCACACACGTTCTCCACTTTCTCCTCAATCTGATTCTCTATATGATTTAAACTTTCCACAATATATATATATATAAAAACCAACAGAAAAAGGTATTTCATTATTACAGATGTTGATCCAATGTCTTATAGATATCCATAAGGGAGTTTACATATTCATAAATCCACAGTACAGGCTTCCACCACAAAGCTGTCTTTAAACTAAATGTCAAACTTAATTAATTGGCCTGTGCCGAAGATAGATTTGCTGGCTGATTTTAAATCTACTTAATGCAATGGCAACGTTGTAATGTTTATTCCTATTCATACAGTAGATGATTGAAACCAGTGATCTGTGGTACCAATTACAGTTCCATGAAATTACATTTAAAATAAAAAATTCCCAACTTTTTTTTGGGGGGGGGGGGGGAGGCGGGCGACAAAATAACTATAAGCCTTATCATGCTGGCCGGTGACGTTTGATACCAGAGGGTCTCTGTCACGTCCTGACCAGTATAAGGGGTTATTGGTTATTGTAGTTTGGTCAGGACGTGGCAGGGGGTATTTGTTTTATGTGCTTCGGGGTTTATAGGATATGTATTTATGTAAGAGGGGTGTTTGACTTATGTGTTCCGGGCTTTTTGGGTAATGTTCTTGTTTTGTATTTCTATGGTTTTCTATGTTATGTATTTCTTTGTGTTGGCCTGGTATGGCTCTCAATCAGGAACAGGTGTACATCGTTGTCGCTGATTGAGAGTCATACTTATGTAGCCCTGTTTTCACCTGTCCCTTTGTGGGAAGTTGTTGTTGTACTGCTGTGTGTGTGTGTGTGTGTGTGTGTGTGTGTGTGTGTGTGTGTGTGTGTGTGTGTGTGTGTGTGTGTGTGTGTGTGTGTGTGTGTGTGTGTGTGTGTGTGTGTGTGTGTCTGTGTGTGTGTGTGTGTGTGTGTGTGTGTGTTTAGCCTGCAACACTGTTCGTTCGATCGTTTTCTTGTTTTGTTTGTTACGTGTTCTAATAAAGTTAAGATGAGGACTCAGCCCGCTGCGCCTTGGTCCATGACATACAACGACCGTTACAGTCTCAGTAACGTGATACTGTTACGGGTATAATCTACTGCCACTAGGAATCATTATTCTCCTCAACGTGTAGCGTTTACCTTTTATGCTATTTCATTCATTCAATAATTCATACAATACAGTATATTAATTGTATATGAGTCAATATAAACAGATCTACTGATGCATGTTTTAACACCTAATACATACTTAATCTACATTTATTCAACATCCTGTATTGTATCCGCCTGATAAGTCTTAGATTTTTTTTATGTATCTTTAATCTAACCTTTAAAGTCTAATAGATTATGTCAAACGTTTTCAAAAGACAGATCTACCCCTGGAGGGAGGGAAAATGACTTGAAACAATAAACAACATGAGGCAAACAACCATTTTACAATAAATGATTATTATTGAATAAATTACAATACATGATTATGAATACATTAATCAACTAGGACATCAGATCCGGCCCATGAATAATACATAGCAAGGAGTCAGAATAAGTATCTGTATCTGTTGAGAATATTTGAGAGTTTTAAATGACATAATCACACCATCATGAATAGTTATTATTATATTATAATTATAATTATTATAATGATTTGTTGGTCAGCAATATAGTATATTTACAGGTCTGACAGACGATTCTTTTGGTAGATATTATCTTATAAATATGATTATTCAAATGTAAATAATTTTGACCACAGCTAGGTTCTAGTTGTTCAAGTACATTTGAAAGAATTTGCATGAGAGCAAAGAGAAGGACTTCTGCTGATAGAGGTACTTCTGCTTATCATACTGAATGTAAATTAGAAACACACACACACACACAGACATACGTAAAACATCAAACATCATGATCCACTACAACTCAGTAAAGGTATATCAATGGAAATACTTGAGGATCCTTATCTTGCGAAAAGACAGAGGAAGTGAGAAGATACTAACTCATTCCCCAGCCGTGCTCTGAACTTCTCTCTTCCTCTCCTTCCTCTGTTTTTTTTTTATCATTTCGGTTTTGATAAGTCACTTCCTGCCTGTGACCTAGGTTACATCCTGTCTGCACCCTATGGGTTGTGATAGGGGGAAGCTACTAGCCCACCTGCGGTCGGCGTGTGTGCATGTGTTCGTGTGTTCGGGCAAGTGCAAGCTGTCTGTTGACCTCCTTAACCCCCCGACCCCGTGGTCCAGCTGCCACAGCATAGGAAGTGAGGTCACACTATTCCAGAGGCACGTCCTATCCTCTGCCATCTGTCTCGGTCTTTACACACACACACACACACACACACAGAGACTGGCACCACGGTGGTGACTAGTTGACCACAGACACAACAAACACAGAGCTGGATGAGGGTTTTATTTAACCTTTATTTAACTAGGCAAGTCCGTTAAGAACAAAATCTGATTTACAATGACGGCCTACCCCCGGCCAAACCCGGACGACGCTGGGACAATTATGTTCCGCCCTTAGGGACTCCCAATCAGAGCCAGATGTGATGCAGCCTGGATTCGAACCAGGGTCTGTAGTGATGCCTCTTGCAGTGAGATGCAGTGCCTTAGACCGCTCCGCCACTCGGGAGCCTCGTAGACATTACTAACTGATGAGGGGTTTATAATGCCTCGGTAGACAATAATAACTGATGAGGCGTTTATAATGCCTTGGTAATTAATTACAGTTGGACTCTGTGGCCTCAGTATAACATTATGAATTACAGTTGGACTCTGTGGCCTCAGTATAACATTATGAATTACAGTGGGACTCTGTGGCCTCAGTATAACATTAGGAATTACAGTTGGACTCTGTGCCTCAGTATAACATTATGAATTACAGTTGGACTCTGTGGCCTCAGTATAACATTATGAATTACAGTTGGACTCTGTGGCCTCAGTATAACATTATGAATTACAGTGGAACTCTGTGGCCTCAGTATAACATTATGAATTACAGTGGGACTCTGTGGCCTCAGTATAACATTATGGATTACAGTTGGACTCTGTGGCCTCAGTATAACATTATGAATTACAGTGGGACTCTGTGGCCTCAGTATAACATTATGAATTACAGTGGGACTCTGTGGCCTCAGTATAACATTATGAATTACAGTTGGACTCTGTGGCCTCAGTATAACATTATGAATTACAATGGGACTCTGTGGCCTCAGTATAACATTATGAATTACAGTTGGACTCTGTGGCCTCAGTATAACATTATGAATTACAGTTGGACTCTGTGGCCTCAGTATAACATTATGAATTACAGTTGGACTCTGTGGCCTCAGTATAACATTATGAATTACAGTTGGACTCTGTGGCCTCAGTATAACATTATGAATTACAGTTGGACTCTGTGGCCTCAGTATAACATTATGAATTACAGTTGAACTCTGTGGCCTCAGTAGCACTGTTGACATTTTATTAACATGATTTATTGTAGCGGGACTCTACGGCCTCAGTAGCATTAGGGATATGTCGCTATGACTACTCTGCCTAACCACTGGGGGATGGACGGCCGAGATGTGGATAGATAAAGTGTGTGTGTGTGTGTGTGTGTGTGTGTGTGTGTGTGCGTGCGTGCGTGCGTGCGTGTGTGTGTGTGTGTGTGCGTGCACAGTTCCTGGCATAGTTACTGTGAAGCTGGAGGAGTGGACAGGGAAACACGTTTCACACACACATACGCACACACATACGCACACACACACACACACACACACACACACACATACGCACACACACACACACACACACACACACACACACAGACACACACACACACACACACACACACACACACACACACACACACACACACACACACACACACACACACACACACACACAGAGACGAACAACATATACAGTGCTGCTACTATACGGCCGTCCATCATCCAGGACACAAACTACACCTCAGCACCTTGGGCTAATGTGCTGTCACTGCCGCCTTGAAAATACACTATCCCCCAGTATCCTTCCTGTCTTCCTCTCTCCATCTCTCTTCTTCTCTTCCTCTCCATTCCTTCCTGTCTTCCTCTCTTCCTCTCTCTTCCTCTCTTCCTCTCCATTCCTTCCTGTCTTCCTCTCTCCCTCTCTCTTCCTCTCTTCCTCTCCATTCCTTCCTGTCTTCCTCTCTCCCTCTCTCTTCTTCTCTTCCTCTCCATTCCTTCCTGTCTTCCTCTCTCCCTCTCTCTTCCTCTCTTCCTCTCCATTCCTTCCTGTCTTCCTCTCTCCCTCTCTCTTCCTCTCTTCCTCTCCATTCCTTCCTGTCTTCCTCTCTCCCTCTCTCTTCCTCTCTTCCTCTCCATTCCTTCCTGTCTTCCTCTCTCCCTCTCTCTTCCTCTCTTCCTCTCCATCCCTTCCTGTCTTCCTCTCTCCCTCTCCACCGCTCTCCCTCTACACCTCTTCCTCTCTCCATCCCTCTTCCTCTCTATCTCTCTTCATCTCTTACTCTCTTCCTCTCCATCTCTCATTTTTCTTCCTCTCTCCATCTATCTTCCTCTCTCCATCTCTCCATATCTCTTCCTTTCTTCCTCTCTTCCTCTCCATCTTTCCATCTCTCTTCCTCTCTCCATCTCTCATCTCTCTTCCTCTCTCCCTCTCCACCTCTCCATCTCTCTTCCTCTTTCCCTCTCCACCTCTCCATCTCTCATCTCTCTTCCTCTCTCCCTCTCCATCTCTCCATCTCTCTTCCTCTCTTCCTCTCTTCCTCTCTCCATCTCTCTTCCTCTCTCCCTCTCCACCTCTCCATCTCTCTTCCTCTTTCCCTCTCCACCTCTCCATCTCTCATCTCTCTTCCTCTCTCCCTCTCCATCTCTCCATCTCTCTTCCTCTCTTCCTCTCTTCCTCTCTCCATCTCTCTTCCTCTCTCCCTCTCCACCTCTCCATCTCTCTTCCTCTTTCCCTCTCCACCTCTCCATCTCTCATCTCTCTTCCTCTCTCCCTCTCCATCTCTCCATCTCTCTCCCTCTCTCTTCCTCTCTTCCTCTCTTCCTCTCTCCCTCTCCATCTCTCCATCTCTCTTCCTCTCTTCCTCTCTCTTCCTCTCTCTTCCTCTCCATCTCTCATCCTCTTCCTCTCTCCATCTCTCCATCTCTCTTCCTATCTTATCTTTGTTTCTGATAGTAAGCATTAAGACTCTGATCCCATAGAAAGGCTAGTTTTATCTTCAGTTTTATAATCAGTGTACAGCACCCCTTTCCGGCGCTCCCTTTCTACAGAAATATATACCAGGACCTTCCACCATAGAGAGACCTTGAAGTGCTGCTGATATAGTACAGTGAATCTGAATCTCACACTGCTACAGGTCCTTCAGACAGTTTGTTGAACTTTAGATTCAGAGCATGTTCTTCCACCTTAATTGGAAGAAACTCTGGATTCGTTCCACATTTTTATTTATTTTTGAAATGTCATCTTATTCCCTTTATAGTGTACTACTTTGGAGGACCAGGATCCATAGGGCTAGTAGTGGCCTAAGTAGTGCACTATACAGGGAATAGGGAGTCCTTTGGGATGTTCCCTGTGTGTTTGACTGTCTGTGAGAGCGTATCTCTCTAAATGCTTCTGGAATATTCTCCCGAAGCTACTGCACTGTTACCCAGTAGGATACAGTCAACAAATCATTCCATGTGGAGCTGCACAACAAACTCATTCTTTTGAATGTTTTATGAGATCATCCGACTAGACTAGGGTTTGATCTGCTGTCACCCTTTTCTTTATATAGTGCACTACTTTGGACCAGAACCCTATGGGGAGGAGGGCGCCATTTGGAACGCGTCCTAACTTAAGGCAGTTAATGAGAGAGAGAGAGAGAGAGAGAGAGAGAGAGAGAGAGGGGGGGGGGGTGAGAGCGAGAGAGGGGGTGGGAGAGAGAGAGGGGGGTGAGAGAGGGGGGGTGAGAGAGAGAGAGAGAGAGAGAGAGAGAGAGAGAGGGGGGTGAGAGAGAGAAAGAGAGAGAGGGGGGTGAGAGAGAGAGAGAGAGAGAGAGGGGGTGAGAGAGACAGAGAGAGAGAGAGACTCATACCAACACCAATCTTTCAACATTTAATTCCAGTCTGTTTAATTCCAGTCTGTTGGTTGTCGATAGGTTATAGAAAGAAGGGCAAAGGTGACAGAGACCAGTCAACCATGAAACTCCCTCTTACCACCAAGGTGATGAACTGGGAAGAAGGATGATTACAAGATGGAGAGGAAGATAACAGAGGAAACAGCCTCAAGACTTTGGCTTAACCAGAGAGATAGAGAGATAGAGAGAGAGAGAGAGTTGATGAAAACACACACGATAGAAACTATCACTATATACAGTATGTTCGGGTGTTAATGTGGACTTCGTTATAATTATTAGGTGTAGTTAGTCATTCAGATTGTAGTTATTAGGTGTAGTTAGATATTCAGATTGTAATTATTAGGTGTAGTTAGTCATTCAGATTGTAGTTATTAGGTGTAGTTAGTCATTCAGATTGTAATTATTAGGTGTAGTTAGTTATTCAGATATAATTATTAGGTGTAGTTAGTCATTCAGATTGTAATTATTAGGTGTAGTTAGTTATTCAGATTGTAATTATTGGGTGTAGTTAGTCATTCAGATTGTAGTTATTAGGTGTAGTTAGTCATTCAGATTGTAATTATTAGGTGTAGTTAGTTATTCAGATTGTAATTATTGGGTGTAGTTAGATATTCAGATTGTAATTATTGGGTGTAGTTAGTCATTCAGATTGTAATTATTGGGTGCAGTTAGATATTCAGATTGTAATTATTAGGTGTAGTTAGTTATTCAGATTGTAATTATTGGGTGTAGTTAGATATTCAGATTGTAATTATTGGGTGTAGTTAGATATTCAGATTGTAATTATTGGGTGTCTGTAACGTGAGTCGTACAAAGGGGACCAAGGCGCAGAGTGTGAAGTGCTCATAACTTTACTTTAATTAAACACTAAATAACAAAAACAACAAAACGACCGACAACGGTTCCGTCAGGTGAACATACACTAAACAGGAAAACAACTACCCACAAGACAACATGAGAAACATCCCTACTAAATATGACCTCCAATTAGAGGCAACGAGGAACAGCTGCCTCCAATTGAAGGTCAACCCAATAAACCCCAACCTAGAAATAGACAAACTAGAAATCCAATATAGAAATAGAAAACATAGAACAAACACAAAAACACCCCCTGTCACGCCCTGACCACTCTACCATAGAAAATAACAACTTATATTGGTCAGGATGTGCCAGTGTCAGTTAGTTATTCAGATTGTAATTATTAGCTTTAGTTAGATATTCAGATTGTAATTATTGGGTGTAGTTAGATATTCAGATTGTAGTTATTAGGTGTAGTTAGTCATTTAGATTATAATTATTAGGTGTAGTTAAATATTCAGATATAATTATTAGGTGTAGTTAGTCATTCAGATTGTAGTTATTAGGTGTAGTTAGATATTCAGATTGTAATTATTGGGTGTAGTTAGATATTCAGATTGTAATTATTAGGTGTAGTTAGTCATTTAGATTGTAGTTATTAGGTGTAGTTAGATATTCAGATTGTAATTATTTTGTGCTTAGTTATTGACCATATTGATGGCATAACAAGTAGCAACAAACATTGAAATAAAAGTGAAGCGACCAATATATAAATAACACCGTTTTTCCTGTGTAATCATGTGTTGTGCACATTATCATGTCCTCCAAGGTTCTAGGGAGAGACTTCCTGAAGTTCGAGAGACTGACAAATGAACAGGCTGTTTCTGTTTAACATTTCATTCCTCTACTAGTTTTACGTTTTTTCAGGAAGTTGCACATCCATAAAGAAGTCATCACGTTCACACTTTTATAATACTAATTATGAAATATAGGATGTGTCCTAAATGGCACTCTATTCCCTTTACAGTGCACTACTTTTGACCAGGCCCCATAGGGTTTTGTTCTAAAGTAGTGCACTATATAGGGAATTGGGTGCCATAGGGCTCTGTTCTAAAGTAGTGCACTATATAGGGAATTGGGTGTCATTTGAGATGTAGCTAATTTGGGTCAATGTCTATTCATTTCACTAGTTATTTTATAAATCAAATGTTACAGTGAGGAATTAACCAGGCTGCGCACCATTTAGAATGCACACAACACACACACACACACACACACACACACACACACACACACACACACACACACACACACACACACACACACACACACAGACACACACAGACACACTGACACACACAGATACACACACAGACACACGCATGTAGATTGTTGTCACGTCAGTCACAGTGAGCTGAGCAGCCATGCAGAATGGTATCACGTCAGTCACAGTGAGCTGAGCAGCCATTCGCTCTCCTCTATCGACAATCTCCTCTTAACGTCTTCCTCACCGTGAAACAGGCTCTTTACTCTTTCACTCATTTCTTAATTCCCTCTCCTTCGTCTCCTTCACTGATCTGAAATAACTGACCAGGTTGAGAAACATCCTAGTGATGATTTTCCGCCATGTTGTTTTTACCTACACTGTAAAAGAGGGTTACTGTAACTACTGTAGCATACAGGCAGCTTGGTGGTTTTGTGTTTCATATCACCGTACAGCTACTGTAATATAAATATGGTATCAAAGCAAGTAATGTATAATGCCACACAGAACAATACTGTAAAATGTACTGTATTATATACTGTAAAATAGTAATTGATACTGTAATCATTAACGAGTTCATGGATGAATTAATGATATTTGTTGAGGGGACAGGGGAGGGGTTTGTATTTGACCATGTTTTGCTGTAATTACAAGGGATTGGTGGAAGCAGGTTGGCTGCTAGGTAAATTGTCTACACATTTCAGTATATTAATGAATATTTTAGTGTTTTATATCATTTGCACATCTAGAGACCATAACAAAGGCCTCCAAACGGGCAGAAATGACAGGATATTGCAGATCAACAGGAAATTAAACCAGCTAAGGTTTTAGACTTGCTGCCATTCAATAGTGCTGGAGCACTATAACCACATATGAGGTATATTGGTACAGAATTCTCACTCACGGGTGCAACAAATATAGCCTCTTACAAGGCACGACTCAAAATATGTTAATGAGACGAAAACAATTCCATACACCCACTAGTGATCAGAAGGTTTTTTGGCACTCCAAAGATTCAATACGGTACTCTATTCTGTGGGGTGGAATTACAGGATAATTCAAAATACAGAGGACAGGGTGTTAGAACACTGAGAGAGAGAGACACGGAGAGAGGACAGGGTGTTAGAACACTGAGAGAGAGACAAGGAGAGAGGACAGGGTGTTAGAACATTGAGAGAGAGAGACACGGAGAGAGGACAGGGTGTTAGAACACTGAGAGAGAGACAAGGAGAGGACAGGGTGATAGAACATTGAGAGAGAGACAAGGAGAGAGGACAGGGTGTTAGAACATTGAGAGAGAGACACAGAGAGAGGACAGGGTGTTAGAACATTGAGAGAGAGACAAGGAGAGAGGACAGGGTGATAGAACATTGAGAGAGAGACAAGGAGAGAGGACAGGGTGTTAGAACATTGAGAGAGAGACACAGAGAGAGGACAGGGTGTTAGAACATTGAGAGAGAGACAAGGAGAGGACAGGGTGATAGAACATTGAGAGAGAGACAAGGAGAGAGGACAGGGTGTTAGAACATTGAGAGAGAGACACAGAGAGAGGACAGGGTGTTAGAACATTGAGAGAGAGACAAGGAGAGAGGACAGGGTGTTAGAACATTGAGAGAGAGAGACAAGGAGAGGACAGGGTGTTAGAACATTGAGAGAGAGACAAGGAGAGAGGACAGGGTGTTAGAACATTGAGAGAGAGACACGGAGAGAGGACAGGGTGTTAGAACATTGAGAGAGAGACACGGAGAGAGGACAGTGTGATAGAACATTGAGAGAGAGACACGGAGAGAGGACAGGGTGTTAGAACATTGAGAGAGAGACACAGAGAGAGGACAGGGTGTTAGAACATTGAGAGAGAGACAAGGAGAGAGGACAGGGTGTTAGAACATTGAGAGAGAGACACGGAGAGAGGACAGGGTGATAGAACATTGAGAGAGAGAGACGGAGAGAGGACAGGGTGTTAGAACATTGAGAGAGAGACAAGGAGAGGACAGGGTGATAGAACATTGAGAGAGAGACACGGAGAGAGGACAGGGTGTTAGAACATTGAGAGAGAGACAAGGAGAGGACAGGGTGATAGAACATTGAGAGAGAGACACGGAGAGAGGACAGGGTGTTAGAACATTGAGAGAGAGCCAAAGTAAGGGGCTATGTTGACCAGAAAGGTGTTGCTTTGAAAAGTGAAGGACTTCAGACATCATCACTTTCTCTCCCTTTCCTTAGTGCTTAGAGCTTAGTGCATCTGTCTGTCTATCTATCTGTCTATGTCAGAGTCTTCCTTTGATGTATGATACCAGGCATTCTGTTCAAAGGTCTAACCTTCTCTGGGTTAGGGTTAAGGTCAGTCTTTTTTTTTCAAAGGTCTAACCTTCTCTGAGCCTCTTCTTTGAAATGATAATGGGAGAATCACAATTGCACACGCCTCACTTCCTCTCACCCCTTTGACCTTCTCCTCCAATGGGTTTTAAGAAGGAGATGGGGAGATGAGGAGAGAGGACGTGCAAATTCTCTCCTGGTTATGGTACTGAGCTCAGCTGCAGGAGGAGCCGAGGGCAGAGTGACCCACACTCACACACCCACACACACACACACACCACAAACACTCACACGCACGTAAGCGCAACCACACACACACACACACACCACAAACACACACACACACACACCACAAACACACACACACCACAAACACTCACATGCACGTACGGCAACCACACACAAAGATGGTCATGCAGAGTCACACACACACACACACCACACGCCTGGACAAAAGGAACACCTACGTGAGAATGCTGTTCATTGACAACAGCTCAGTGTTCAACACCATAGTACCCTCAAAGCTCATCACTAAGCTAAGGACCCTGGGATTAAACACCTCCCTCTGCAACTGGATCCTGGACTTCCTGACAGGCTGAACCAGGTGGTGAGGGTATGTAACAATACATCCGCCACGCTGATCCTCAACACAGGAACACTCAGGGATGCGTGCTTAGTCCCCTCCTGTACTCCCTGTTCACCCATGACTGCATGGCCAAGCACGACTCCAATACCATTATTAAGTTTGCTGATGACACAACTGTGGTAGGCCTGATCACTGACAACGACGAGACAGCCTATAGGGAGGAGGTCAGAATAACAAGCTCTCCCTCAACGCGATCAAGACAAAGGAGATGATCGGGAACTACAGGAAAAGGAGAGCCAAACACGCCTCCATTCTCATCAACGGGGCCAAAGCGGAGCAGGTTGAGAGCTTCAAGATCCTTGGTGTCCACATCAGCAACAAACTATCATGGTCCAAACACACCAAGACAGTTGTGAAAAGAGGAAGACAAAGCCTATTCCCTCTCAGGAGACTGAAAATATTTGGCATGGGTCCTCAGATTTACATTTACATTTACATTTACATTTAAGTCATTTAGCAGACGCTCTTATCCAGAGCGACTTACAAATTGGTGCATTCACCTTATGATATCCAGTGGAACAACCACTTTACAATAGTGCATCTAAATCTTTTAAGGGGGGGGTTAGAAGGATTACTTTATCCTATCCCAGGTATTCCTTAAAGAGGTGGGGTTTCAGGTGTCTCCAGAAGGTGGTGATTGACTCCGCTGTCCTGGCGTTGTGAGGGAGCTTGTTCCACCATTGGGGTGCCAGAGCAGCGAACAGTTTTGACTGGGCTGAGCGGGAACTGTGCTTCCTCAGAAGTAGGGAGGCGAGCAGGCCAGAGGTGGATGAACGCAGTGCCCTTGTTTGGGTGTAGGGCCTGATCAGAGCCTGAAGGTACGGAGGTGCCGTTCCCCTCACAGCTCCGTAGGCAAGCACCATGGTCTTGTAGCGGATGCGAGCTTCAACTGGAAGCCAGTGGAGAGAGCGGAGGAGCGGGGTGACGTGAGAGAACTTGGGAAGGTTGAACACCAGACGGGCTGCGGCGTTCTGGATGAGTTGTAGGGGTTTAATGGCACAGGCAGGGAGCCCAGCCAACAGCGAGTTGCAGTAATCCAGACGGGAGATGACAAGTGCCTGGATTAGGACCTGCGCCGCTTCCTGTGTGAGGCAGGGTCGTACTCTGCGAATGTTGTAGAGCATGAACCTACAGGATCGGGTCACCGCCTTGATGTTAGTGGAGAACGACAGGGTGTTGTCCAGGGTCACGCCAAGGTCCTTAGCACTCTGGGAGGAGGACACAAGGGAGTTGTCAACCGTGATGGCGAGATCATGGAACGGGCAGTCCTTCCCCGGGAGGAAGAGCAGCTCCGTCTTGCCGAGGTTCAGCTTGAGGTGGTGATCCGTCATCCACACTGATATGTCTGCCAGACATGCAGAGATGCGATTCGCCACCTGGTTATCAGAAGGGGGAAAGGAGAAGATTAATTGTGTGTCGTCTGCATAGCAATGATAGGAGAGACCATGTGAGGATATGACAGAGCCAAGTGACTTGGTGTAAAGCGAGAATAGGAGAGGGCCTAGAACAGAGCCCTGGGGGACACCAGTGGGGAGAGCACGTGGTGCGGAGACAGATTCTCGCCACGCCACCTGGTAGGAGCGACCTGTCAGGTAGGACGAAATCCAAGCGTGGGCCGCGCCGGAGATGCCCAGCTCGGAGAGGGTGGAGAGGAGGATCTGATGGTTCACAGTATCAAAGGCAGCAGATAGGTCTAGAAGGATGAGAGCAGAGGAGAGAGAGTTAGCTTTAGCAGTGTGGAGAGCCTCTGTGACACAGAGAAGAGCAGTCTCAGTTGAATGCCCAGTCTTGAAACCTGACTGATTAGGATCAAGAAGGTCATTCTGAGAGAGATAGCAGGAGAGCTGGCCAAGGACGGCACGTTCAAGAGTTTTGGAGAGAAAAGAAAGAAGGGATACTGGTCTGTAGTTGTTGACATCGGAGGGATCGAGTGTAGGTTTTTTCAGAAGGGGTGCAACTCTCACTCTCTTGAAGACGGAAGGGACATAGCCAGCGGTCAAGGATGAGTTGATGAGCGAGGTGAGGTAGGGGAGAAGGTCTCCGGAAATGGCCTGGAGAAGAGAGGAGGGGATAGGGTCAAGCGGGCAGGTTGTTGGGCGGCCGGCCGTCACAAGACGCGAGATTTCATCTGGAGAGAGAGGGGAGAAAGAGGTCAAAGCACAGGGTAGGGCAGTGTGAGCAGGACCAGTGGTGTCGTTTGACTTAGCAAACGAGGATCGGATGTCGTCGACCTTCTTTTCAAAATGGTTGACGAAGTCATCCGCAGAGAGGGAGGAGGGGGGGGGGAGGAGGATTCAGGAGGGAGGAGAAGGTGGCAAAGAACTTCCTAGGGTTAGAGGCAGATGCTTGGAATTTAGAGTGGTAGAAAGTGGCTTTAGCAGCAGAGACAGAAGAGGAAAATGTAGAGAGGAGAGAGTGAAAGGATGCCAGGTCCGCAGGGAGGCGAGTTTTCCTCCATTTCCGCTCGGCTGCCCGGAGCCCTGTTCTGTGAGCTCGCAATGAGTCGTCGAGCCACGGAGCAGGAGGGGAGGACCGAGCCGGCCTGGAGGATAGGGGACATAGAGAGTCAAAGGATGCAGAAAGGGAGGAGAGGAGGGTTGAGGAGGCAGAATCAGGAGATAGGTTGGAGAAGGTTTGAGCAGATGGAAGAGATGATAGGATGGAAGAGGAGAGAGTAGCAGGAGAGAGAGAGCGAAGGTTGGGACGGCGCAATACCATCCGAGTAGGGGCAGAGTGAGAAGTGTTGGATGAGAGCGAGAGGGAAAAGGATACAAGGTAGTGGTCGGAGACTTGGAGGGGAGTTGCAATGAGATTAGTGGAAGAACAGCATCTAGTAAAGATGAGGTCAAGCGTATTGCCTGCCTTGTGAGTAGGGGGGGAAGGTGAGAGGGTGAGGTCAAAAGAGGAGAGGAGTGGAAAGAAGGAGGCAGAGAGGATCAACGAAAAGTTTAACCGCTGCACCATCGAGAGCATCCTGACTGGCTGCGTCACCGCCTGGTATGGCAACTGCTCGGCCTCCAACCGCAAGGCGCTACAGAGGGTAGTGTGAACGTCCCAGTACATCACTGGGGGCCAAGCTTCCTGCCATCCAGGACCTCTACAAAAGGCGGTGTCAGAGGAAGGCCCTAAAAATTGCCAAAGACTCCGTCCACCCTAGTCATAGACTGTTCTCTCTTCTACCACACGGCAAGCGGTACAGAAGCGCCAAGTCTAGGTCCAAAAGGCTTCTTAACAGCTTCTACCCCCAAGACATAATACTGCTGAACAGCTAATCAAATGGTCAACCGGACTATTTGCATTGACACCCCCCTCCCCCCTTTTTTTACACTGCTGCTACCAGCTGTTTATTATCTATGCATAGTCACTTCATCCCTACCTACATGTACAAATTACCTCAACCAACCTGTACCCCCGCACATTGATTCAGTACCGGTACCCCCTGTATAGAACCTCGTTATTTTTATGTAATCTTATTGTGTTACTTTTAATTTTACATTTTTTTACATTCGTTTATTCAGCAAATATTTTCTTAACTATATTTCTTGAACTGCATTGTTGGTTAAGGGCTTGCAAGTAAGCATTTCATGGTAAGGTCTACACCAGTTGTATTCGGCGCATGTGACAATAAATACATTTCTACCGGCATTTCACATGTGCAACCAGAGGAAAAACAACTCTAGACCACCTTTACTCCACACACAGAGGCACATCCAAAGCTCTCCCTCGCCCTCTATTTGGCAGATCTGACCATAATTCTATCCTCCTGATTCCTGTTTACAAGCAAAAACGAAAGCAGGAAGTACCATTGACTCGCTCAACACCGAGCTGATCAGATGACGTGAATGCTACGCTACAGGACTGTTTTGCTGCACAGACAGGAATATGTTCATCCAATGGCATTGAAGAGTATACCACCTCAGTCACCGGCTTCATCAATAAGTGCATTGACGACGTCGTCCCCACAGAGACTGTACGTCCCATGTGGCTCAGTTGGTAGAGCATGGTGTTTGCAATGCCAGGGTTGTGGGTTTGATTCCCAAGGGGGACCAGTACGGGACATTTTTTTTATGAAATGTATGCATTCATGTATGCATTCACTACTGTAAGTCGCTCTGGATAAGAGTGTCTGCTAAATGACTAAAATGTAAATGTACGTACACATCCCAACCAGAAGCTAGGGATTACAGGCAACATCCTCACCGAGCTAAAGGCTAGAGCTGGACACTAATCTGGACGCTTATAAGAAATCCTGCTTTGCCCTCAGATGAACCATCAAACAGGCACCAGCTGTTCCGGAAGACTGTGTGATCATTTTCCATAGCCGATGTGAGCAAGACCTTTAAATAGGTCAACATTCACAAGGCCGCACGACCAGAGTGTGTACTCAAAGCATGCGCGGGGCAACTGGCAAGTGTCTTCAATGTCATTTTCAACCTCTCCCTGACCGAAGATGCACTAGCCTAGCAGGACATAATAGGAACATGCTGCCCTAGCCTAGAGGGGTTGGGTTAAATGTGGAAGACACATTTCAGTTGAATACATTCAGCTGGACAACTGACTAGGTATCCCCTTTTCCCCTTACCCAGACATAACAGGGACATGGTGCCCTAGCCTAGTATGACATAATAGGGGCATGATGCTCTAGCCTAGTATGACATAATAGGGGCATGAGGCCCTAGCCCAGTATGACATAATAGGGGCATGATGCCCTAGTCTAGTATGACATAATAGGGGCATGATGCCCTAGTCTAGTATGACATAATAGGGGCATGATGCCCTAGTCTAGTATGACATAATAGGGACATTTTGCCCTAGTCTAGTATGACATAATAGGGACATTTTGCCCTAGCCTAGTATGACATAATAGGGGCATGTTGCCCTGGCCTAGTATGACATAATAGGGGCATGTTGCCCTAGCCTAGTATGACATAACAGGGACATGTTGCCCTAGCCTAGCGTGACATAGCAGGGATACGTTACCCTAGCCTAGCATGACATAGCACGGATACGTTACCCTAGCCTAGCATGACATAGCACGGATACGTTACCCTAGCCTAGCATGACATAGCACGGATACGTTACCCTAGCCTAGCATGACGTAGCACGGATACGTTACCCTAGCCTAGCATGACGTAGCAGGGATACGTTACCCTAGCCTAGCATGACGTAGCAGGGATACGTTACCCTAGCCTAGCGTGACGTAGCAGGGATACGTTACCCTAGCCTAGCATGACGTAGCAGGGATACGTTACCCTAGCCTAGCGTGACGTAGCACGGATACGTTACCCTAGCCTAGCATGACGTAGCAGGGATACGTTACCCTAGCCTAGCCTAGCCTAGCATGACTTCTCTAGCTGGAAGTAAAGGGGGGAATACCTGCCTACACAACCCAGAAAGAGCTGTCCAGCCCAATGAAGTATTGTATATTGCATATGCCATAGGCAACAGTATATGACATGATGACACAGTACGCAGATCATTATAAAGATTCTTTGTATTGTATTGTCTTTGTATTGTACAGTTCTTTGTATTGTATTGCCAAGGATAAAACACAGCCTGAGCTGGGACCCAACGATGCACAATCTGCAAGAGGAGAGCGTGAATACATACTCACACACACACAGACACACACACACACACACACAGACACACACACACACACACACACACACACACAGACACACACACACACAGACACACACACACACACACACACACAGACACACACACTCACACACAGAGACAGACACACACACACACGTCTCTTTTGTTGTCAGCAGCACCAGCGTAGGCAGGCAGGCAGGCAGGCAGGAGACACACAGGGAGGCAGGTGGACCATATCCAAGGCTTATTACTGGCTGTAATTACACACAGCTGAGCCCTAGCTGCTAGAGCAGAGCACGCAGTCAGAGATAAGCCTGCCTGGAACGCCACGAGAGGATGTGACATTCATGCTGTACACAACGTTGATATGTCCTATGTCCACACATGTCCAGACCACAGGAGGCTGGTGGCACCTTCATTGGGGAGGACGGGCTCGTGGTAATGAGGAGGAGCGGAATCGGTGTGAATGTCATCAAACACATGGTTCCCAGGTGTTTGATGCCATTCCATTTGCACCGTTCCGGCCATTATTATGAGCCCGTTCTCCCCCTCAGCAGCCTTCACACACCGAGACATATGCTTGATTAATCAAAAATACATAAACCTCTAATATTGTGTACACACTGGTGGTACATGCTGAAAAGGGCATGGTTATCCCAGAGAGCATCTATGGAGACCATAGATACCCACACATGATGCTCTGTTCCCAGTCTCTACCTCCCCTACACTAACCCGCCATTTTGTCTCGTCTCTATACACAAAGCCTTTTCACTCCAACTTGCCTAGTGAAAATGACATTGGTACTGTATCTTCATCATCCAGAAATTCTTAAGCCTGTACTGAAAATAAATATACTGTATAAACTAATGTAACTTTACAGAATAATGAAGACCGGTGAGAGTTGGTCCCCCCGAGTGGCGCAGCGGTCTTAGGCACTGCATCACAGTGCTAAAGGCGTCACTACAGACCCTGGTTTGATTCCAGGCTGTATCACAACCGGCCGTGATTGGGGGTCTCATAGGAGCGGCACACAATTGGCCCAGCGTCATCTGGGTTTGACCGGGGTAGGCCGTCATTGTAAACAAGAATATGTTCGTAACTGACTTGCCTAGTTAAATGAAGGTTAAATAAAAAAAATGTAAAAGATTATGGTTCTATAAATATGAACTGGCAGATGGTATATTTGATGGCCAGCGCTGTGGCGACTCTCAATTGACTGTAGACAGAGTCTGTATTCTGCTCTGATTGACTGACCTCAGTGTGTTGGGTGTTGCGACCTGCTGATGTCGAAGGAAGGCACACACACACACACACACTCGCGTGCACCTGCGTCCAGCAGAGGCTGGTAAAGTTAATTGCAGACTAATTAGATAGCTGGGATCACTGCATGGTCGTCAGACTGCTCATTACTCATCACTGATTGGACGACTGTTGCCGGGGCCGTTGCCAAAGGTGGAGTGCGAGACGGCTGGGTCTCAGGTTGCAGATGTGAGGGGCTTTGGGGTACACATGAAACCTGTTGAACATAAGTGCACTACTTTTGAATAGACCTAATGGGCCCTAGTGAAGGGTAGTGAACTACATAAGGGAATAGGGTGCCATTTTGGATGCACTCAACATATTTTTACTTGCGACGGATGAAATTACATTTCAAACCAAATCAAATCAAATTGTATTTGTCACATGCGCCGAATACAACAGGTGTAGTAGACCTTACAGTGAAATGCTCACTATCAAGCCCTTAACCAACAATGCAGTTTTAAGAAAAATACCTAAGAGATAAGAATACCAAATAATTAAAGAGCAGCAGTAAATAACAATAGCGGGGCTATATACAGGGGGGTACCGGTACAGAGTCAATGTGCAGGGGCACCGGTTAGTCCAGGTAACTGAGGTAATATGTACATATCGGTAAAGTTATTAAAGTGACTATGCATAGATAATAACAGAGAGTAGCAGCAGCGTAGAAGAGAGGGGAGAACAAGTCCGTTGCTGAGTTGAATTTCAAGATTTTATGTGTTTTTATTTTCATAGAGAATCCATCCATTTACCCATATAGTTATAATGGCAGTTTAGACTCTGTGACCTTCTCTGACCTGTGTTTATTTTCTAATTTCTGCTCCTATTCATCTCAGGGTGTACAATAGGGACAATATGGATATGATCTGTTGTAAGGGCCTGGGATGTACATACACACACACACTGTGACATAGAAGTCCGTCACTGGCCGCGGGCAGCATTTGGTACTTTAACGCACGCACACATTCATCACTCCTCCCTGCTCCGTTATCAGATAAGTTAACAATGTGGGTCGACACACAAGTTAACTTCTCTATCTTAGTACATACATTTCACACTTATGTCAGTAACCGGTTATGGTATAAAGAAATAAACAGACAGGTGTTCATATTTAATATAAGCAATCTTTATTATACTTAGATGTTATGGATGAGCGCGTTGTTTGTTCTGTTCCTCTCTCCATCTCTGTAGTTTCCGGGTATGCTGGATAAGGACCCGAGCTAAGGGAATTGGACTGACTTTGTAGTGCCTGTCCCAAATGGCTCATTAATGTAAATGGGCATATTGGACACTGTCAGTAGTGATGTAATTTTGTAAATGTTATATTGTGATGTTGTTTCATAAACGTGTTGCAATCTATATATTTTGGTATGTTTAGATAAATGGAAACTGTAGGTTGAATAGGTAATTGCTTAATTAATTAGTGTTAATTGTTCTGAGGGGAGGTGCTACCCCTACAAAAGGAGCCTCTCTTTCAGTTCATTGAGAGGCATTTTGGATTGAGGTGTGGGTGGGGCAGCATTGTTTTTAAGCTGTCCCATAAGGTATATGTTTGATGGCAGTACTGTTGTTTTTGTTCTGGAATCACTATGTAAATAAACACCCAGAAGCACAGAAGAACTTTTGCGTCTCCGCCATCTTTTTATTTTTTATAGAGGTTAGGTTTTCCAGTTTAGCCTTCTGGCCTACTCTACGTGACACACACACAGACACACACACACAGACACACACGTAATCGTTGAACTGTGCTACAGCTCCTGTTGAACATTTCAGTAGGAAGACGTATTATCACATTGCACACAGTCCGTTTGTCAGACGGACAAGACTAAAATATTTTTTTATTTTCTTCCTGAGAGTGAGGGGTTGAAGGGGTGAGACAGAGAGATGGCGAGAGAGAGAGAGCGAGAGGGGTTGAGGTGGTGAGACAGAGAAAGAGGGAGAGAGATGGGTTGAGGGGGTGAGAGAGAGAGAGAGAGGGAGAGGGAGAGAGAGGGGTTGAGGGGGTGAGAGAGAGAGAGAGAGAGAGGGAGAGAGAGGGGTTGAGGGGGTGAGAGAGAGCGTAGAAGAGGGGGGGTGAGAGAGAGGGAAAGAGAGGGGTTGAAAGGGTTGAGACAGAGAAAGAGAGTGAGAGGGGTTGAGGGGGTGAGAGAGAGAGAGAGAGAGAGGGAGAGGGAGAGAGAGGGGTTGAAGGGGTGAGAGAGAGAGAGAGGGAGAGGGAGAGAGAGAGAGAGAGAGGGAGAGGGAGTGGGAGAGAGAGGGGTTGAAAGGGTTCAGACAGAGAGCGAGACAGAGAGAGGCATAGAGAGCGAGATCGAGACAGACAGAGAAAAAGCCCAACACTTTATTAACAAAGCCTCCCCATGGCATCCAGCAAAATAAAATGTTACTATTCTACATTTCAACTCTTAACATCTACTTCAAAGCATAAAAGTATTACTAGATGTATGGCTGTCTGAGCGCCAGAAAGGGCGTCGACCTCGTTGAATTAGATCCCTGGGTGTCTCTGCAGCTGGCTAGGGCCTGTCTGTATCTAGGGCCTGTCTGTATCTAGGGCCTGTCTGTATCTAGGGCCTGTCTGTATCTCCACCATTACAGCTTACTAGGGCCTGTCTGTATCTAGGGCCTGTCTGTATCAAGGGCCTGTCTGTATCAAGGGCCTGTCTGTATCTAGGGCCTGTCTGTATCTCCACCATTACAGCTGGCATGGGCCTGTCTCTATATTGGGCTTGTCTGTATTTTCCCCATTACGGCTGTTGTGTAACATTGCCACTGTCCCACTGTCTGTATTGTGTCTCCCTAGCCCAAGACACCAATCAGAGAAGGAAGAAAGAGATGCATTAGGCAGGATTAAGTAGGGCCGGATCACTCTCATTAGGCAGTATTGGGCAGGGCTGGATCACTCTCATTAGGCAGGATTAGGCAGGGCCTATGGCAGCAGCTGGGCGAGGGCTGCATTTTCTGAACCAAAGTGACCAAGACCTACCTCCAATAACAACACTTAAAACCTCACATAATTCTGCCCCCCCAAAAAACAATGACAATTTCTCTCAACCATGTGACATATGGGCCTTTTTTATGTGAGCTTTGATGTCGACCTGTCATAAGCAGCGGACACTTTTTTTCAAAGGCAGGGACGCAAAAATATGTATCTTGTCTAATCCCAGCATGCCTCTCCTGGGTGCTTTTGGAGAGATGTATCACAGTGGCGCATCACCAAAATTCAGTCAAAAAAATGATGTAACATAAATCATGTAGAAAGAGCATGTTGACTTTTCAGTAGCCTACAGGCTAGAGATAAAGGCAGGGACGTATGAAAATGTATGACAATGCAATGAGACTGAAACTATTTACATCATGCAAGTTTCTCTGATCAAATAGCCTGATCTAAATGGCGCCCAATCAACAACAAAAAAATGCACTGACATGTTAATAACAAACAATATATCCTAAATAAACAGGACATGGTCAAAGTAAAATGGACAGTATAGAATGGACAATCAGGCTACTCACAACTGGTGTCCAGGAGTTTCATCCCGTGGGCCAAATAGTCATGATCAGTGGTTTCAAGTTTGTAGGGTAGTAAAGGGTAACTAACTCCCTGGGGTAACTGCCCCCTTGTAATTCACATAAAGACCACAAGAAGTCACCAAATTATTTTCCCAACACTTTCCCTGGCTGTCACTGTTCTTACTCTTACTGAACACAAAATGGCCTCTGCGGCAACACAACTTTTGGAGATATTTCAACAAAACGATTTTGTGGTAAATTGTAGACATATTCAATTGAAGTTAGATTGATCTACATATTTTTTTATTTTCAAGTAGGAAAGCCTCACGATAAATAATCCACTTGTTTAAAGAGAAAACATTTTATATATTTTTTGTAAAGTAGTAATATGTTGGATGAGTGCATTGGGAGCAACTCACCCCTCCTACATTTGAGTCATTTAGCAGACACTCTTATCCAGAGTGACTTACAGTAGTGAATGCATACATTATATACATTTCATTTCATATTTTTTTTTAACTGGCCCCCCGTGGGAATTGAACCCATAACCCTGGCGTTGCAAACACCATGCTCTACCAACTGAGCCGCTACTAGGGCCCCTGGGGGCTAGTTACCCCTTTATGGTTATGAATGTGTTTCTACCTGTCATTTAGACAATGACTATCCAAGTTATGCTAACTTGCTAGCTAGAAACTTAACTATCAGTAAATGCTAGCCGGCTAGCTAGTTAGCATAAGCTGCTAGGAGTACTAGCTAGCAACCTTACTACCAGATTGTCTGAGGTGAAGTACATCAAAAAAGATAACGTAACTTAATTTCAGTTGTACATGTTTCCACTAGTGACTGATAGCTTTTCAGTTAATGCAACTTCATAGCCTTTTAGCTATTTTACATAGCATTTTATGTCATATAGCTAGCTACGTTTTTTAAGAGAGAGATTTTCAATTGGCATCTCTCCCACTGTTTTCAGTCACAGGTGGGAATTGGATGAGGTATGAGCAGTGCAGGAGGTGGGCTCATGAGTTGTGCTCCAATTTTGCTGGGGATAGATTTATGTAACCTAGAGTACAGGTACAAATTAGAATCAGGCAATAGCAGAGCATAAGATAGTTGCCACATCAATGTCACAGTGAGTTCATTAGTTAAGTTATTGTTATTAAATGTTATATTCCAATATTATTTCATCTTATTATTTATATTCCAATGAAGTTTTTATGAATTTGATACAATTATTGAAAACCTTTTGCTCCTGAACTTAATTGAAAAATCTGCTGGGATTTAAAAATGTTAATTATTCAAATCATTTTTAGTGCAATTGTACATAATGGATTGTATGGAAAAGGAACAACAAAGAAAGAATAAAGAAAATGAATGTGCAGCTGAGTTAGAAAGATTGACTTTACATTGTCTCCTCATAGTGCAGATATTAATGGTGGCATGTACAACACCATTTCCTCCCCATGTTTTATATAAATAATTCAAATAGGACAACTAGACTTATCTTTTAAGTATTAAGAATTTCTAAATAAAACGAATTAAATGGATTTTAACACACTTGTGTGAAACCCTATGTCATAATCTCCTACCGGGGCCCAAACATAGACATTTATGAATGACATATTTTCAACTTTCAATCAGAACTGAAAATGTACCTGATTTCAACATCTGGAAAATATGTATTATCAACGTCCGGAAAATACGTATTTTCACCTTTCATTCAAAACCTAAATTGAACCTAACGTCAATGTCTGGAAAATACATATTTTAGACGTCTTTTCAACATCCTTTTGCTTACTGGGACTATTCTTGTGCGGGGCGGCAATTTTTTTGTCTCGCCAAGGCGGCCGAACGGATAGACAGACAGGATAGACAGGAAAACAACATACTTCTCTTTAGTACTCTTCTATTGCCTAGTTAAATAAAGGTTAAATAAAAAATGTTAAATAAAAATACATTTACATTTTTGAATGAGTGCAAACTAAGAGTTTTGTATTAAAATGGAACATTACAGAACAGTTAAGTTTACTGTAGTAGTTATTTGGATAATATTATGTCATGTGTTTTTGTACTGTATTTCATGCCTGCTTGCTGTGTGGAGAGGGTGTGGTATTTAATAATAGAAAGGTGGAGAGAAGGCTGAGGGTGAGCTGTGGAGAGGAGGCTGGGGGTGAGCTGTGGAGAGGAGGCTGAGGGTGAGCTGTGGAGAGGAGGCTGAGGGTGAGCTGTAGAGAGGAGGCTGAGGGAGAGCTGTGGAGAGGAGGCTGAGGGTGAGCTGTGGAGAGGGGGCTGGGGGTGAGCTGTGGAGAGGAGGCTGGGGGTCAGCTGTTGAGAGGAGGCTGGGGGTGAGCTGTGGAGAGGAGGCTGAGGGTGAGCTGTGGAGAGGAGGCTGAGGGTAGGCTGTGGAGAGGAGGCTGAGGGTGAGCTGTGGAGAGGAGGCTGAGGGTGAGCTGTGGAGAGGATGCTGAGGGTGAGCTGTGGAGAGGAGGCTGGGGGTGAGCTGTGGAGAGGAGGCTGGGGGTGAGCTGTGGAGAGGAGGCTGAGGGTGAGCTGTGGAGAGGAGGCTGAGGGTGAGCTGTGGAGAGGAGGCTGGGGGTGAGCTGTGGAGAGGAGGCTGAGGGTGAGCTGTGGAGAGGAGGCTGAGGGTGAGCTGTGGAGAGGAGGCTGAGGGTGAGCTGTGGAGAGGAGGCTGAGGGTGAGCTGTGGAGAGGAGGCTGGGGGTGAGCTGTGGAGAGGAGGCTGAGGGTGAGCTGTGGAGAGGAGGCTGAGGGTGAGCTGTGGAGAGGAGGCTGAGGGTGAGCTGTGGAGAGGAGGCTGAGGGTGAGCTGTGGAGAGGAGGCTGGGGGTGAGCTGTGGAGAGGAGGCTGGGGGTGAGCTGTGGATAGAGTCTCACAGCGGTTTCCCATTCCATCACGTTATTGTTCATTTGAGCAAACATTATCTCAGTGATATGTATACAATGTATTCAGCATTTGAAGACAGGGATTTATATTTAAATAATGTTTTTGAATGGCTCTTGAATTGTTGCTTATTGGCGTAATATGAATAAATATATAGCAACCCACACAGGGAAATCTTCAGAACCTCAAATGAGACTTAAGGAAATGAATTTAAAGAGGATATAGTAACTGAAAAATAATACATTTACATTTATAGGGTACAATTAGATTTTTGCCAAAGTAATATAGATGCAAAATCCCTCCAATGTGTCGGCTTGAGATGATTACTATAGTGGTTATGAATGACTAATAATTAGATAGTAGCACTCAAACTTTACAATGAATCACAGGTTAGTGATGGTCTGCTACAGTAGTAGGGGGCTAGTATTAAACTCAGTAATATTCATATAGCGCCTGTTCAATAGTGGATCCCACATCTGCAACTAGTGGGACATGGGTTTGTGTCCCAAACGTCACCCTATTCCTTATATAGTGCACTACTTTAGACCCTATGGGCCTTGGTCAAAAGTAGTGTACTATATAGGGAATAGGGTGACATTTGGAACAAAGACAGTCTGGTGGTCTGTACTGGGAAGACAGCTAATTGGCTAATTGGATATTCTGAACTGTGCTTACGGTGTCACGACCTGACCATAGGGAGCCCTTGATTCTCTATGGTGTAGTAGGTCAGGGCGTGACTGGGGGGTGATCTAGTATGTTTATTTCTATGTCGGTGCTAATATGGTTCCCAATTAGAGGCAGCTGTTTATCGTTGCCTCTGATTGGGGATCATATTTAGGTAGCCATTTCCCCAACTGTGTTTTGTGGGATATTGTTTTGTGTTTGTGCACAATGTAGTCACGTATTGTTTTTTTTTTTGCTTAAAGTTTCACTTTGTAATAAACAGGTGGAACTCAACATCCGCTGCGCTTTGGTCCGCTCATTACGACGATCATGACATACGGTCTGATTGTGGCTGATTGGGTTTCCCCGGGGTAGACTGGTATCATAGGTTCCTCAATTTTTCCTAATTTTGTCCATTTAGCAGCTATTTTGTGATCTGCCAGTCCCGATGGTCCGGAGTTGAATGTGAAATTAATAGCAATAGTGGAATAATGGAATCCTCTCTCTTTCTCTCTCTCTCTCTTTTCTTTCCTTTCTGTGCAGATCGAACATGTTATCTTCTGTGTCTTCCTGGACACAGACTACAGGATCTACAAGGACAAAATCCCTCAAGTCTTCCAAGGTAATGCCTGCTTCTGTTTAGATTGATGACTGTCATGCCATGTACTGTAACTCTGTTCCTCATTACTTTACGTCTAACTTTACTGGCAGGTACTTTACAAAGTGAGAAGGTCTATGGATTATTTGTGCAGTGTTTGAGGGGCAACTCGAGAATCAATCTGAGTATTCCTTTTGGACCACCCAGCCAGCCAACCCACCAACCAGACAACCAACCAGCCAGTCAGCACTCTGCTGAAAAGGGCATTTCTCTGTAAGGGAGTCCCAGGGAGCATTCACAGGAAAGCAGGGCTGTTTCACAGAGACAATAGATAAACAAACAGACGTTATTTTCTGCGGCTCCCAGTCTCTACCTCCCCTGCCACCCAACCCTCCACACAAACACACACACACCCCTCCGCTCTCATCTCATCTCTGAGCCCAGTAGCCAAGAGCAACCAGTCACCGTCTCTGACGGCTAAGGGACCATGGAGGATTGGAGCTGAAGGGCAGAAGGGGTGTATAGATAGCTAGTGTGCGTCTCTCTCTCTCTAGCTCCCTCTCGTTCACAATCTCTCTCTCTCTCTCTCTGTTAAGCGGAGTGGAACAGGGGAACCCAAGAGCAGACTCAGACGAGGAGACTGGGATGAAGTAACCAAGGTATTTATTGAGACACAGGGGGAGATGGAGTGCAGGTCAGGGGAAGCTTGAGCAGGTTGCTGGAAACCAGGTGCGGAGGCTGAAGCGAGAGGGGTTGGCACAGGGTAAGCAGGTCCGGAGGGGAATCCAAGGGAGTAGTAGTGGGGAATCCAGGTCAGCAGGATGACGAGACGTGGGACTGGAGACAGGGACCAGAGTCAGAGCGGGCAGAACTGTAGCGGAGAGGAAAACGGCGTCAGACAAGGGAAAACAGGAAAAAACGCATAACAAGATCTGAATAGTAACAAACGGATAGGAACGTAGACTGACTGAGCAGAGATTACGATCTGGCGGTGTGGCAGGACTGAGTATTTGTAAAGATCTTGATTTTGGAACAGGTTGCAGCTGGTGGGGATCTGCTCTGACTCCAGCACAACTGTCTCTGCCCACACAATCACACACGGAGAGGGTGGTGGCAGGTCAAGGAGACACAGGATGAGCAGTAGAGGGTGTTGCAGGAGCAGATGTGACACTCTCTGTATGACTCTCTGTCTCTCGCTCTCTCTCTCTCTTTCTCCACCTCCCCAACTCCTAGACAGAAAACAGTGTCAGGCCTTCATCTTCATCCGCCTCTCACGTGGATAGTGTTTTGTTCCCTCTACTCTGCCTCCTATCATGGAGAATGTTTTGTTCCCTCTGCTCTGCCTCCTATCATGGAGAATATTTTGTTCCCTCTATTCTGCCTCCCAACATGGAGAATATTTTGTTCCCTCTACGCTGCCTCCCATCATATCCAACCATTCTCTCCCTCCCTCCCTCCCTCCCTTAACATTCCCTCTCCCCATCTCTCCCCATCTCGCTTTCCCCTACACTCCTGTCTTCCACTCACTCCCTCCCTCCCTCTCACTCTCTTTTTCCCCTACATTCCTGTCATCCACTCTCTCTTTCCCCCACACTCCTGCCACCCATCCTCTCCCCCTCTCTCTTTCCCCCACACTCCTGCCACCCATCCTCTCCCCCTCTCTCTTTCCCCCACACTCCTGTCATCCACCCACTCCCTTCTATCCTCCGCTCTGCTCTCTCTCTCCCTCTTTCCTTCCCTGCCTCGCTGTCTTCCTCCCTCCCCTCATGCTCCCCTCTACTTCCCTCCCAGTCTCCTGAAACTCTTTCCTGAAAGATTTCCTTCACCGTACAGTCGGTAATGATATTGCCTGTCTCCATGCACCTGAGGAGCATGATAATGTTAGTGCTGTGAGATGGGTTTCTAGAGCTGTTGTATATTCCGTTTATCACTCCCAAAGTGGTAGCAATAAGTACAATAACTACATCTTCATCATCCAAATGTGATGCAGGTAGGGACACATGAGACAAGTGTACTAGTGTATAGGAAAGCCTTGGAAAAGTTGATCATTATTAGTTATTACTCCCAAAGTGCCATTGATAAGTACACCTCTATAATGTAGTTTTAGGTTTGGATGAGGGAGTGGAGGAAGGAAAGCCCTGTGCTATTGTTTTACTGTAGAAGGGAGGAAAGCCCTGTGCTATTGTTTTACTGTAAAAGGGAGGAAAGCCCTGGGCTATTGTTTTACTGTGGAAGGGAGGAAAGCCCTGTGCTATTGTTTTACTGTGGAAGGGAGGAAAGCCCTGTGCTATTGTTTTACTGTAGAAGGGAGGAAAGCCCTGTGGTATTGTTTTACTGTAGAAGGGAGGAAAGCCCTGTGCTATTGTTTTACTGTAGAAGGGAGGAAAGCCCTGTGCTATTGTTTTACTGTAGAAGGGAGGAAAGCCCTGTGCTATTGTTTTACTGTAAAAGGGAGGAAAGCCCTGTGATATTATTTTTCTGTAGAAGGGAGGAAAGCCCTGTGATATTATTTTACTGTAGAAGGGAGGAAAGCCCTGTGATATTGTTTTACTGTAGAAGGGAGGAAAGCAGCAGAATAGTTTTAAGTACTAAGAGAAGAGAGACGAGAGACAATAGATATCTCCTCCGGAAACTATTGCTTATTGACATGCACTTCCAAATAATGGAAAGACAACACTGGGCTATTGTACTATTGTAGAGACGCTATGCACAAGAACAGCTGTAAGAATGAGGTAATGGAGATCTTCCTGAAACTACTTGTTATTGCCCTGCAGTGACATCTTAGTGAGGTCTTGAGAGGTTCAAATAATGGAGAGGTGCTCTCTCTCTCTCTCTCTTGGTTGGTCTCTCAGTCTCTCTCTCTCTCGGTTTCTCTCTCTCTCGGTCTCTCTCTCTCGGTCTCTCTCTCTCGGTCTCTCTCTCTTGGTTGGTCTCTCGGTCTCTCTCTCTCTCTCTCGGTCTCTCTCTCTCGGTCTCTCTCTCTCTGGTTGGTCTCTCGGTCTCTCTCTCTCTCTCGGTCTCTCTCTCTCGGTCTCCCTCTCTCTCTCGGTCTCTCTCTCTCTTGGTTGGTCTCTCGGTCTCTCTCTCTCTCTCGGTCTCTCTCTCTCGGTCTCCCTCTCTCTCTCTCGGTCTCTCTCTCTCTTGGTTGGTCTCTCGGTCTCTCGGTCTCTCTCTCTCTCGGTCTCTCTCGGTCTCTCTCTCTCGGTCTCTCTCTCTCGGTCTCTCTCTCTCAGTCTCTCTCTCTCGGTCTCTCTGTCTCTCTCTCTCGGTTGGTCTCTTTCTCTCTCTCGGTCGGTCTCTCTGTCTCTCTCTCTCTCATTCTCTCTCTCGGTCGGTCTCTCTCTCGGTCTGTCTCTCTCTCTCTCGGTTGGTTTCTCTCTCTCTCGGTTGGTTTCTCTCTCTCGTGTCTCTCTCTCTCGGTTGGTCTCTCTCTCTCTCTCGGTTGGTCTCTCTCTCTCTCTCGGTTGGTCTCTCTCTCTCTCTCTCTCTGTCTCTCTCTCTCTCGGTTGGTCTCTCTCTCTCTCGGTTGGTAACTCTCTCGGTTGGTCTCTCTCTCTCTCGGTTGGTCTCTCTCTCTCTCTCGGTTGGTCTCTCTCTCTCTCTCGGTTGGTCTCTCTCTCTCTCTCGGTTGCTCTCTCTCTCTCTCTCGGTTGGTCTCTCTCTCTCTCTCGGTTGGTCTCTCTCTCTCGGTTGGTCTCTCTCTGGGTACAGCTGCAGCAGGACCGTAAAATCTTATTTCTTCGTTGTTAATTTTCTAGAAATTTAAAGTCACAACCTAGATTTGTATTTTATTTATTGTTGAATTTTTTAGGTCATTTAGCTGACGCGCTTATCCAGAGTGACTTACAGGAGCCATTAGGGTTAAGTGCCTTGCTCCAGGGCACATCAACAGATTTTTCACCTATTCGGCTCGGGGATTCGAACCAGCAACCTTTAAGTTACTGGCTTAAAACTCTTAACTGCTCTCAACCGCTAATGTCTTACAGTTTTTTTTTTCAATTGCTAACAAGCATCGGTCAATACTGAAGCCACTTTTTCAAAGCTCTTCACACAGTCTGCGTTACCAACACGCATCTTGGCCAAACAGTTCATCTCACCTCCAAAACTCCCTCAAACCACCAAAACACTCCATACATGTATCAAAATAAGCTTGTTCGACCATAACAGTGGCAATAATTCTCCCTCAGAAAGCATTCATTGTCCCTCATAACACACTGACCTGAAAAACACTAACAACAGGGAGTATTACATAAATGATTCAGTTTTTTCATTGAAGTTTGAAAGATTTTTCACATAAATCAGTATTTCATTATAGAATAAGAATAACACCTTTTCACTTTATTGACTGTACTAAATTATATGTAACAAGAATGAAACAGAAATGCAGCAATTTGCTTCAATAGAATTTATTTTTTCTATATTTGTTTTTACATTTTTTACATTTTTAGTCATTTAGCAGACACTCTTATCCAGAGCGACTTACAATGCATACATTTCAATTCATACATTTTTTTTTCTTCTCGTACTGGCCCCCGTGGGAATCGAACCCACAACCCTGGCGTTGCAAACACCATTGAAAACACCATGCTCTACCAACTGAGCCACAGTAGCCACAGTAGTAATTTACTTGTGAAAAATAAAAAGTTTAAACAAAAAAACAAATTCCTGAAATTCCAGAGTTGCAATAAAAATGACAAAAAAAATGACGTCAACAACATGTCTAGTATAATCACTCATACTGTACTGTACTGTGAGGGTTCTAGTTCTCATCAACATGTCTAGTATAATCACTCATACTGTACAGTACTGTGAGGGTTCTAGTTCTCATCAACATGTCTAGTATAATCACTCATACTGTACAGTACTGTGAGGGTTCTAGTTCTCATCAACATGTCTAGTATAATCACTCATACTGTACAGTACTGTGAGGGTTCTATTTCTCATCAACATGTCTAGTATAATCACTCATACTGTACAGTACTGTGAGGGTTCTAGTTCTCATCAACATGTATAGTATAATCACTCATACTGTACAGTACTGTGAGGGTTCTAGTTCTCATCAACATGTATAGTATAATCACTCATACTGTACAGTACTGTGAGGGTTCTCATCAACATGTATAGTATAATCACTCATACTGTACAGTACTGTGAGGGTTCTAGTTCTCATCAACATGTATAGTATAATCACTCATACTGTACAGTACTGTGAGGGTTCTAGTTCTCATCAACATGTATAGTATAATCACTCATACTGTACAGTACTGTGAGGGTTTTAGTTCTCATCAACATGTATAGTATAATCACTCATACTGTACAGTACTGTGAGGGTTCTAGTTCTCATCAACATGTCTAGTATAATCACTCATACTGTAGAGTACTGTGAGGGTTCTAGTTCTCATCAACATGTATAGTATAATCACTCCTACTGTACAGTACTGTGAGGGTTCTAGTTCTCATCAACATGTATAGTATAATCACTCATACTGTACAGTACTGTGAGGGTTCTAGTTCTCATCAACATGTATAGTATAATCACTCATACTGTACAGTACTGTGAGGGTTCTCATCAACATGTATAGTATAATCACTCCTACTGTACAGTACTGTGAGGGTTCTAGTTCTCATAAACAACATGTCTAGTATAATCACTCATACTGAACAGTACTGTGAGGGTTCTAGTTCTCATCAACATGTATAGTATAATCACTCCTACTGTACAGTAGTGAGGGTTCTAGTTCTCATAAACAACATGTATAGTATAATCACTCATACTGTACAGTACTGTGATGGTTCTAGTTCTCATCAACATGTATAGTATAATCACTCATACTGTACAGTACCGTGAGGGTTCTAGTTCTCATCAACATGTATAGTATAATCACTCATACTGTACAGTACTGTGAGGGTTCTAGTTCTCATCAACATGTGTAGTATAATCACTCATACTGTACAGTACTGTGAGGGTTGTAGTTCTCATCAACATGTATAGTATAATCACTCATACTGTACAGTACCGTGAGGGTTCTAGTTCTCATCAACATGTCTAGTATAATCACTCATACTGTACAGTACTGTGAGGGTTCTAGTTCTCATCAACATGTATAGTATAATCACTCATACTGTACAGTACTGTGAGGGTTCTAGTCCTCATCAACATGTATAGTATAATCACTCATACTGTACAGTACTGTGAGGGTTCTAGTTCTCATCAACATGTATAGTATAATCACTCATACTGTAGAGTACTGTGAGGGTTCTCATCAACATGTATAGTATAATCACTCATACTGTACAGTACTGTGAGGGTTCTAGTTCTCATCAACATGTATAGTATAATCACTCATACTGTACAGTACTGTGAGGGTTCTAGTTCTCATCAACATGTGTAGTATAATCACTCATACTGTACAATACTGTGAGGGTTCTAGTCCTCATCAACATGTCTAGTATAATCACTCATACTGTACAGTACTGTGAGGGTTCTAGTTCTCATCAACATGTATGGTATAATCACTCATACTGTACAGTACTGTGAGGGTTCTAGTTCTCATCAACATGTATAGTATAATCACTCATACTGTAGAGTACTGTGAGGGTTCTCATCAACATGTATAGTATAATCACTCATACTGTACAGTACTGTGAAGGTTCTAGATCTCATCAACATGTATAGTATAATCACTCATACTGTACAGTACCGTGAGGGTTCTAGTTCTCATCAACATGTATAGTATAATCACTCATACTGTACAGTACTGTGAGGGTTCTAGATCTCATCAACATGTATAGTATAATCACTCATACTGTACAGTACTGTGAGGGTTCTAGTTCTCATCAACATGTCTAGTATAATCACTCATACTGTACAGTACTGTGAGGGTTCTAGTTCTCATCAACATGTATAGTATAATCTCTCATACTGTACAGTACTGTGAGGGTTCTAGTTCTCATCAACATGTGTAGTATAATCACTCATACTGTACAGTACCGTGAGGGTTCTAGTTCTCATCAACATGTATAGTATAATCACTCATACTGTACAGTACTGTGAGGGTTCTAGTTCTCATCAACATGTATAGTATAATCACTCATACTGTAGAGTACTGTGAGGGTTCTAGTTCTCATCAACATGTATAGTATAATCACTCATACTGTACAGTACTGTGAGGGTTCTCATCAACATGTCTAGTATAATCACTCATACTGTACAGTACTGTGAGGGTTCTAGTTCTCCCTCTCTCCTGCATTTGGCCATAAGTTCTCATCAACATCACATCTTATGTCTTCTCTGGTGATGCATCTTGGAAAGTATCTTCTGGAATGTCTAATCCAACCCTGGCAGTCTTCAGGAGAAGTGTCTCCACACCCCGCATTCATGGCCTCCAGTAAGGACATCTGGTCATGTGGATGGTGGTCATAAACCTTCCACCTCCACGCAGAGAGAAACTCCTCTATGAGGTTTAGGAAGTGGGAGTATGGAGGCAGGAATAGTACTGACATCCTGGGATGTGCAGTAAACCAGTCTGTGACTGTAGCAGAGTGGTGGAATGCCACATTATCCCACACAACAACGAAGGTAGGGGAGTTTCCTGCCCCTCTCTCCTCCGCTGGCACAAGTCGATTATGCAGGTCATCCAGAAAAGAAATGAGCCTCTCTGTATTGTAGGGGCCAATGACTGGTTTGTGTAACAGCAAACCATCATGGGACAGTGCTGCACACATTGTGATGTTAACTCTTCTCTGGCCTGGGACATCCACGGCTGCTCTCTGTCCAATCACATTTCTTCCCCTGCAGTGTTTTTTTTGCTAGGTTGAATCCAGCTTTATCCACAAAGATGAATGTATGCACAGTTTGCCTGGCTTCCATTTCCATTACTCTCTAAAATACAGTAAATCCACAGTTTTACAGTACTTTACATTATGCATAGCTGTGTATGTATCCTGTTTGGTAACGAGACTAAAAACATTGAATGCATTTTGTGTGAAAGCTATGAAAAATTATTCACAGTTTGGTCCACATACACTTCTGTTTCGCTGACTGAAGAGTTTTGACAGTGTGATTTCAGTTTTGACCGTGTGACTTCAGTTTTGACAGTGTAACTTCCGTTTTGACCGTGTGACTGTGTGACTTCAGTTTTGACAGTGTGATTTCAGTTTTGACCGTGTGACTTCAGTTTTGACCGTGTGACTTCAGTTTTGACCGTGTGACTTCAGTATTGATCATGTGACTTCAGTTTTGACCGTGTGACTTCAGTTTTGACAGTGTAACTTCCGTTTTGACCGTGTGACTGTGTGACTTCAGTTTTGACTGTGTGACTTCAGTTTTGACAGTGTGACTGTGACTTCAGTTTTGACTGTTTGACTTCATTTTTGACCGTGTGACTTCAGTTTTGACAGTGTGACTTCAGTTTTGACCGTGTGACTTCAGTTTTGACCGTGTGACTTCAGTTTTGACCGTGTGACTTCAGTTTTGACCGTGTGACTGTTTGACTTCAGTTTTGACAGTGTGACTTCAGTTTTGACCGTGTGACTTCAGTTTTGACCGTGTGACTTCAGTTTTGACCGTGTGACTTCAGTTTTGACTGTGTGACTTCAGTTTTGACCGTGTGACTTCAGTTTTGACCGTGTGACTTCAGTTTTGACAGTGTGACTTCAGTTTTGACAGTGTGACTGTTTGACTTCAGTTTTGACAGTGTGACTTCAGTTTTGACAGTGTGACTTCAGTTTTGACCGTGTGACTTCAGTTTTGACCGTGTGACTTCAGTTTTGACCGTGTGACTTCAGTTTTGACCGTGTGACTTCATGTGACTTCAGTTTTGACAGTGTGACTTCAGTTTTGATGTTAGCAATTGAAAAAAACCTGTAAGTAGTTGAACATGTTGTCACTCCAACGTTTTTGGTCAAAAACAACTTTATTGTTGAAGCAGTGCCTTTTTGATTTGGCACGAGACAACCGTTAGACCCTATGACGTGTTTCTGCACATGAGCTTAGCTAGCCAACAGCTCCATGACAAGCATGATCGTGGATTTCTATTGGAGAAGCCATTTATGTCTATAGTCATTCTGTTCTGTACTGTCTTTGGTGAAGGACACCTCTTTTACTTCCTCATGGGAATGTGTGTGTGTGTGTCTGTGTGTGTGTAGTCTGCAGACGAAGATTACTTTCATTCATCAGGCCCGGACTACGTGGCTGAATAGGTGACCCGTTCACACTCAGGGTCCTTGAGTGTCTGCAGGCAGAGGTGCTCACACCCTAAAATGGTGAAGCTGTTGAATATTTTGAGGAACTGAGGACCCTTACCAAATCTTCCAAATGGACAATGACCCCAAGCATGATTCCAAAGTTGTGGCAAAATGGCTTAAGGACAACAAAGTCAATGTATTTGACTTGCTTTTACAAATTCCTCACCTCATTCCTGTAGAAAATGTGTGGGCAGAACTGAAAAAAGCATGTGCGAGCAAGGAGGCCTACAAACCTGTTACACCAGCTCTGTCAGGAGGAATGGGCCAAAATCCACCCAACTTATTGTTGGAAGCTTGTGGAAGGCTACCTGAAACGTTTGACCCAAGTTAAACAATTTAAAGGCAATGCTACCAAATACTAATTGAGTGTATGTAAACTTCTGAATGTGATGAAAGAAATAAAAGCTGAAATAAATCATTCTCTCTACTATTATTCTGACATTTCACATTCTTAAAATAATATGGTGATCCTAACTGACCCAAGACAGGTAATTTTTATGAGGATTAAATGTCAGGAATTGTGAAAAACTGAGTTTAAAAACACTGCTCAAAAAAATAAAGGGAACACTTAAACAACACAATGTAACTCCAAGTCAATCACACTTCTGTGAAATCAAACTGTCCACTTAGGAAGCAACACTGATTGACAATAAATTTCACATGCTGTTGTGCAAATGGAATACACAACAGGTGGAAATTATAGGCAATTATCAAGACACCCCCAATAAAGGAGTGGTTCTGCAGGTGGTGACCACAGACCACTTCTCAGTTCCTATGCTTCCTGGCTGATGTTTTGGTCACTTTTGAATGCTGGTAGTGCTTTCACTCTAGTGGTAGCATATGACGGAGTCTACAACCCACACAAGTGGCTCAGGTAGTGCAGCTCATCCAAGATAGCACATCAATGCGAGCTGTGGCAAGAAGGTTTGCTGTGTCTGTCAGCGTAGTGTCCAGAGCATGGAGGCGCTACCAGGAGACAGGCCAGTACATCAGGAGACGTGAAGGAGGCCGTAGGAGGGCAACAACCCAGCAGCAGGACCGCTACCTCCGCCTTTGTGCAAGGAGGAGCAGGAGGAGCACTGCCAGAGCCCTGCAAAATGACCTCCAGCAAGCCACAAATGTGCATGTGTTTGCTCAAACGGTCAGAAACAGACTCCATGAGGGTGGTATGAGGGCCCGACGTCCACAGGTGGGGGTTGTGCTTACAGCCCAACACCGTGCAGGACGTTTGGCATTTGCCAGAGAACACCAATATTGGCAAATTCGCCACTGGCGCCCAGTGCTCTTCACAGATGAAAGCAGGTTCACACTGAGCACAAGTGACAGACGTGACAGAGTCTGGAGACGCCGTGGAGAATGTTCTGCTGCCTGCAACATTCTCCAGCATGACCGGTTTGGCGGTGGGTCAGTCATGGTGTGGGGTGGCATTTCTTTGGGGGGTCGCACAGCCCTCCATGTGCTCGCCAGAGGTAGCCTGACTGCCATTAGGTACCGAGATGAGATCCTCAGACCCCTTGTGAGACCATATGCTGGTGCGGTTGGCCCTGGGTTCCTCCTAATGCAAGACAATGCTAGACCTCATGTGGATGGAGTGTGTCAGAAGTTTCTGCAAGAGGAAGGCATTGATGCTATGGACTGGCCCTCCCGTTCCCCAGACCTGAATCCAACTGAGCACATCTGGGACATCATGTCTCGCTCCATCCACCAACGCCACGTTGCACCACAGACTGTCCAGGAGTTGGCGGATGCTTTAGTCCAGGTCTGGGAGGAGATGCCTCAGGAGACTATCCGCCACCTCATCAGGAGCATGGCCAGGCGTTGTAGGGAGGTCATACAGGCACGTGGAGGCCACACACACTACTGAGCCTCATTTTGACTTGTTTTAAGGACATTACATCAAAGTTGGATCAGCCTGTAGTGTGGTTTTCCACTTTAATTTTGAGTGTGACCTCCATGGGTTGATAAATTGGATTTCCATTGATTATTTTTGTGTGATTTTGTTGTCAGCACATTCAACTATGTAAAGAAATTATTCATTCATAATTTATGAAATAATTTATTTCATTCATTCAGATCTAGGATGTTATTTTAGTGTTCCCTTTATTTTTTTGAGCAGTGTATATTTGGCTAAGGTGGTACTAAACTTCTGACTTCAACTGTAGATGAAAACTCTCTCGGTAAGTAGTGTGGTCTACAGCTTATCATGAGGTTTTCTACCTCAGGCGAGGTAAAAACTTGAGACCTCATTAGCTACCACATACTGAGTGCTAACGCAATATGTTTAGATCAAAGAATGAAATGTTTGCTATTGTCCGAAATGTTGCCGGATACAATCATTCTATTCATACCTGCCTTTGACGTTGAGCAGATTTAAATGGGGCAATCTGCAGTTGCTGCAACCATTTAAAAATGTATGATATGTACCCACTGATTTGTGAAGAATATAGAAATGCCTCATTAGCTTAGTTTAACTGTCAAACCCGAAATTATATAGACATAATGGAATGTCAGTTCTTGCATCCAAAGTTTTGTCTATGAATTTGAGAGTTGTTATATTTCTCCAGACCCATCCCTCAGCTTTTTACTGAGCCAGTGGCAGGGAAGGCACTTTGTTATTGTTTCAACTGCGAATTACCCCTTTAACTGGTACGATGAGAGGTGAACCCATCACTCAGTGCTAGCTATGCCCAGATGGTTTATTAGCATGAGCAGTCTATCCAGCATCTCAAAATCTCCCTTCCTGAAAATCACATCCCCAGTCCTCTACCGCTACCCCCCCATCTCCCTCCTCCCTCCCCTTCCTCCCTCACCCCATCCAAGGCATCTTGGGAAACCACATGGGGGAGATGATCTGTGAAGGAGAATGGCTGCCACATGTCTGCCAGGATGATACACAGTAGTTTTAGGTGAGGCCCCCCCCCCCCCCATCCACCACCATCTTCTCCTGCCAGGCCTGCGATGCTACAGCATAGATCTATACCACCATAATTGCAGTACTTTTAGGTGAGGCCTTGAGACTCCTACCTTCTCCTCCTATGCCCCCCTCCTCTCCTCTGCTTTTACTTGGATCCGATTCATCCCACATGCCAGGCCTGCGGTGCTAATAGATCTAACAGTGTGATTACAGTAGCTTTAGGTGAGGTGTAAGAGACCCCCTTTCCCCTCCTTACACCTTCTTCCCCTTACATCCTCTCTTCCCTCCTCCCCATCCAAGGCCGTCTCATCCCACACGTCTGCCACTGCTAGGCCTGTGGTACTAATAGTTCAAACTACTCCATGATTACTGTAGCTTTAGGTGAGGCCTTGAGACTCTTAACTTTTACGCTGACTAGATCCATGAAACGGGGGAGCCCTGGGGAAAATAAATTGGGATGCAGAGAGAGAGAGAGAGAGAGAGAGAGAGAGAGAGAGAGAGAGAGAGAGTTGGGTGAGAGCTAGAGAACTTGAGAGCGAGAGAAAGCGAGAACGAGAGAGCGAGAGAAAGCGAGAACGAGAGAGAGAGCACGCGAGAGAGAGATCAAGGATAAAGCTTCACAGCTAAACCTTTGAAAATACTAAGACATTTTAGAGAATGAGACTGAGACTGAAAGCTTGGGGGGAGACATTAACTCAACAATAGGGACATCTGTAATTCTACTGGAGTCAGACAAAAGTCAGACAGACTTACATCTCAGGCTGCGTCCCAAATGGCACCCTATTCCCAACATAGAGCACTACTTTTGACTCGGTCCATGGGTGACGTACATGGCCTGGTATAGCGTTCTAAACCACTGTCTCTAGAACACATATAACATACGTACCGCTGCCAGCATGGGTTCTGATCTGTCGCTCTTTCAGTATTCTTGGTTAACCCAGAACTAAAGGCTTGTGTAATTGGTCAGATGCTCAATTAAGTTCTGTATTTTAAGAGAAGAGATAGAACGAGGATTGGAACCAGAACGACGAGCTCCACCCTCTCTCGTTGCAAGTTACGGGCAAGTCTATTGGGCCGAATCTCCCCTTCCAAAATTCTACAATATTTCTCAATGTTGTTAGAATTAGTTATTTTATTAGGTTATATATCGATGTGTGCCCAATGCCGCCCCTCAGACTTCCTGACGGGCCGCCCCCAGGTGGTGAGGGTAGGTAGCAACACATCTGCCACGCTGATCCTCAACACTGGAGTCCCCCAGGGGTGCGTGCTCAGTCCCCTCCTTTACCATCATTAAGTTTGCAGACGACACAATAGTGGTAGGCCTGATCACCGACAACGACGAAACAGCCTTTAGGGAGGAGGTCAGAGACCTGGCAGGGTGGTGCCAGAATAACAACCTATCCCTCAACGTAACAGTTGTATTCGAACTGTTGTATTCGGTGCATGTGACAAATAAACTTTGATTTGATTTGATCTCTGATTCTCCGCTGATTGCGCAATATCGATACATTAGGCTATTTGTGTGGTCTCAATCAAATAATCCGTAGCCTATAGACTCAAATTTAGTGCTATGAAGTGTATGCTCGGAGAAGAGACAGAGCATAGTTATATTTCAAAGAAAATGTACGTCCTTCACGAGTATTTTGCACTGCTGATGTTGTTGTAAATAAAACCAGGCTGCATTACAAACTGAATTGGATATTCCAACCCTGAGCACTGGCCTAATCTGCTCTTGCTGATCAAAAACAAATATCTGTGCTGCCTAACCAATGGTTGTGCTATGTAGGGTTATGATGGCAGTTCAGAGAGGACAGTCAAAGATTTCTTCCAAAAACATTTTTTTTATATTAGGCTTAGTCCCAACATATGCACGCAGACTAGCCTATAGCCTATGTTCTGTTCAGTTTGAAAAGGAGAGCGGGAAGATGAGAAGGAGGACTAGAGGTCCTACTTTGATCGCTTGCTTCTACTAGAATTGATGTATTTACCAGAGTTATTGACCTCACAATAAGCGAGATTCGAGTAACTTGCATGTTGGTGCTAAAACTTGAAGCAGCATCTGCAGCACAATCAATCGGACAGCTCATGTTGCTGAAAGTACGCAAATTCATTTAAACCGTCTCCATTTTAATTCGACTTTAGTAACAACAAGAGGGCTTTGTGTCGGAGCCTGTTTCTTCCTAGTTTAGAAATAAGAGGTGGGCCTACTTGTTTGACAGACGATATTAGGCTATAGACTGCTGCTATTTCCATAGATGTGTCGTTAAATTCCTCCACCCACCATGCACTCTTTAAATAGCCTATCTCCTTGTCAGTGAAGGGCTGTTAAGTTAAAACCAAGACTGGAATGGAGGGGGTATGAAAGGGTATGCCATAGGCCTATTTTTTAAAGAAAATAGCAGAAAGCACAGAAAGCACAGGCCTACCCCTTGTTAGATTAAGACTTTATAGACAATAAAACGGAGTCAGACAAAAGACACTTGGCATTGTGCATGGTGATCTTAGGCTTGTGTGCGGCTACCGAGGCCAAACGAGTTTTACTTCAGCACTTGGCGGTCCCGTTCTATGAGCTTATGTGGCGTATCACTTTGCAGTAAACAATAAAACGGACCCAATTAAACACCACATGACCAAAGTATGTGCTCGTCGAACATCTCATTCTAGGATCATGGGCATTATTATGGAGTTCGTCCCCCCTTTGCTGCTATAACAACCTCAACTCTTCTGGAAAGGCTTTCCACTAGATGTTGGAACATTGGGACTTGCTTCCATTCAGCCACAAGAGAATTAGTAATGTTGCGAACTGATGTTGGGCGATTAGGCCTGGCTCGCAGTTGGCATTCCAATTCATCTCAAAGAGGTTCGATGTGGTTGAGGTCAGGGCTCTGTGCAGGCCAGTCAAGTTCTTCCACACCGATTGCGACAAACCATATCTGTATGAGCCTCGCTTTGTGCAGGGGGGCATTGTCATGTTGAAACAGGAAAGGGCCTTCCCCAAACTGCCGCCACAAGGTTGGAAGCACAGAATTGTCTAGAATGTCATTGTATGCTGTAGCGTTAAAATTTCCCTTCACTGGAACTAAGGGGCCCGAACCATGAAAAACAGCCCCAGACCATTATTCCTCCTCCACCCAACGTTACAGTTGGCACTATGCATTGGGGCAGGTAGTGTTCTCCTGGCATCGGTCTGACTCAGATTCGTCCGTCGGACTGCCAGACGGTGAAGCGTGATTCATCACTCCAGAGAACACGTATCCACTGCTCCAGAATTAAATGGCGGCGAGCTTTACACCACTCCAGCCGACACTTGGCATTGTGCATGGTGATCTTAGGCTTGTGTGCGGCTACCGAGGCCAGACGAGTTTTACTTCAGCACTTGGCGGTCCCGTTCTGTGAGCTTATGTGGCGTATCACTTTGCAGCTGAGCTGTTGTTGCTCATACACGTTTCCACTTCACAATAACAACATTTACAGTTGACCAGGGAAGCTCTAGCAAGGCAGCCATTTTACGAACTGACTTGGAAACGTGGCATCCTATCACGGTGCCATGTTGAAAGTCACTGAGCTTTTCAGTAAGGCCATTTTACTGCCAATGTTTGTCTATGGAGATTGCATGGCTGTTTGCTGAATTTTATACACCTGTCAGCAGTGGGTGTGGCTGAAATAGCCGAATCCACATCCCTTTGTGTATATATAGTATAAAGTGATCTGTACCAGCACTTTGGTCCACAATGCTTTATGCTAGAAAGAAGCTGTAAAACACTCGGAAAAAGATGTGACTCTGATGCATTATGGGATAGCATTGTTTTGTTTCTTTGATATTCAGAGTCTGACTAGGGGAGTTGCTAGGGGAGTAATCTAATTAAGTCACTATCAATTGATTAAAGCTATTCACTTTCTGTACATTAGAAGATATTTAAACCCAGAAAGCTTTTAGGGAAACACTTGTGACCTTCTATTGTTAGGTTAAGCCATGGAAGAAGAGTAGACAGCAGTAAAAGCTCACATTTTTTCTGCATCGGTAGGCCTACTCTGTCTGGGGTGGAAAAGTAGACCTACTCTGTCTGGGGTGGAAAGGTAGGCCTACTCTGTCTGGGGTGGAAAGGTAGGACTACTCTGTCTGGGGTGGAAAGGTAGGTCTACTCTGTCTGGGGTGGAAAGGTAGGTCTACTCTGTATGGGGTGGAAAGGTAGACCTACTCTGTCTGGGGTGGAAAGGTAGGTCTACTGTCTGGGGTGGAAAGGTAGGACTATGTCTGGGGTGGAAAGGTAGGCCTACTCTGTCTGGGGTGGAAAGGTAGACCTACTCTGTCTGGGGTGGAAAGGTAGGACTACTCTGTCTGGGGTGGAAAGGTAGGTCTACTCTGTCTGGGGTGGAAAGGTAGGTCTACTCTGTCTGGGGTGGAAAGGTAGGTCTACTCTGTCTGGGGTGGAAAGGTAGGACTACTCTGTCTGGGGTGGAAAGGTAGGTCTACTCTGTCTGGGGTGGAAAGGTAGGACTACTCTGTCTGGGGTGGAAAGGTAGGCCTACTCTATCTGGGGTGGAAAGGTAGGTCTACTCTGTCTGGGGTGGAAAGGTAGGTCTACTCTGTCTGGGGTGGAAAGGTAGGCCTACTCTGTCTGTGGTGGAAAGGTAGGTCTACTCTGTCTGGGGTGGAAAGGTAGTCCTACTCTGTCTGGGGTGGAAAGGTAGGCCTACTCTGTCTGGGGTGGAAAGGTAGACCTACTCTGTCTGGGGTGGAAAGGTAGGCCTACTCTGTCTGGGGTGGAAAGGTAGATCTACTCTGTCTGGGGTGGCAAGGTAGACCTACTCTGTCTGGGGTGGAAAGGTAGGCCTACTCTGTCTGGGGTGGAAAGGTAGACCTACTCTGTCTGGGGTGGAAAGGAAGGACTAACTTGAAAGTACCATACTCATATAACTAATCACGTCTCAGATTTAATAATTTGCAAACAGGGACCGTTTGGTTGCTAACAAGACATACGGATTCAACATTGAAGAAATATGATAAGAGAAACACATAGGCCTATCTCTCTGTTCATTCTTTGCCGGTAATTTTGTTTATTTGTTTGGTATTAAAAAAAGATTCCCGTTAATATGTAAAATTACATAGAATTGCATGAAATGTTTATAAAAGGCTTTTTTCTCAGACCTGCAAATACGATGATAGATCCATGCAGGAGATCTTTCCACCCCTACTCTTGTCCACGGTGGTCTATGAAGCCACAGCTTTATGGCCCACAGGCCTGTGCACTATCAAATATCCCTGAGTTGTCATGTAATGGCACTTAACAAACAGCTGCAGTTAGTTTCAGATCGGGTGGAAAGGTATAAGTTAGTCATAAATATATATATTTTTTTAAACTAAAAGCATTGTATTTGGGATAAATCATTCACTAAACCCTAAACCTCAACTAAATCTTGTAATGAATAATGTGGAAATTGAGCAAGTTGAGGTGACTAAACTGCTTGGAGTAACCCTGGATTGTAAACTGTCTTGGTCAAAACATGCTGATACAACAGTAGCTAAGATATGGAGAGAAGTCTGTCTATAATAAAGTGTTGATCTGCCTTCTTAACAACACTATCAACAAGGCAGGTCCTACAGGCCCTAGTTTCTACCTTCTTAACAACACTATCAACAAGGCAGGTCCTACAGGCCCTAGTTTCTACCTTCTTAACAACACTATCAACAAGGCAGGTCCTACAGGCCCTAGTTTCTGCCTTAACAGCACTATCAACAAGGCAGGTCCTACAGGTCCTAGTTTCTACCCTCTTAACAGCACTATCAACAAGTCAGGTCCTACAGGCCCTAGTTTCTACCTTCTTAACAGCACTATCAACAAGGCAGGTCCTACAGGCCCTAGTTTCTACCCTCTTAACAACACTATCAACAAGGCAGGTCCTACAGGCCCTAGTTTCTACCCTCTTAACAACACTATCAACAAGGCAGGTCCTACAGGCCCTAGTTTCTACCCTCTTAACAACACTATCAACAAGGCAGGTCCTACAGGCCCTAGTTTCTACCTTCTTAACAACACTATCAACAAGGCAGGTCCTACAGGCCCTAGTTTCTACCCTCTTAACAACACTATCAACAAGGCAGGTCCTACAGGCCCTAGTTTCTACCCTCTTAACAACACTATCAACAAGGCAGGTCCTACAGGCCCTAGTTTTGTCACACCTGGACTCGTGTGGTCAGATGCCACAAAGAGGGACTTAGGAAAATTGCAATTGGCTCAGAACAGGGCGGCACGGCTGGCCCTTGGATATACACAGGGAGCAAACATAAATAATATCCATGTCAATCTCTCATGGCTTAAAGTGGAGGAGAGATTGACTTCATCACTACTTGTATTTGTGAGAGGTATTGACATGATGAAAGCACCAAGCTCTCTGTTTAAACGACTAGCACACAGCTCAGACAACCATCTATACCCCCACAAGACATGCCACCAGAGGTCTCTTCACAGTCCCCAAGTCCAGAACAGACTATGGGAGGTGTACAGTACTACATAGAGCCATGACAACATGGACCTCTATTTCACATCAAGTAAGTGATGCAAGCAGTAGAATCAGTTTAAAAAACAGATAAAATACACCTTATGGAACAGCGGGGACTGTGAAGCAACACAAACATAGTCACAGACACATGAATACAGACACATGATAACATATGCGCTATGCACACATACACATGGGTTTTGTAAATATGTGGTATTGGAGTATGGGCCTTCTGTGAAATATGTTATGAATGTATTGTAATGTTTTTAAAATTGTATAACTGCCTTAATTTTGACGGAACCCAGCCTTGGCAGCAGCTAACGGGGCCCATAATAAATACAAATACAAATACACATCATGTCGAATCATGAAAGATTTACGGTAGCATGTATATGTACGTAGTCTGTCCACGTCAGATGACTCTTTCTGCTACCTTTCTCTTTAACTCTCTCGGTCCTATCCAATACAATAAACAATATGAAGGTTTGGGAAAACAAAACAGAGATGTACAGTAACTCCAGATCTGTACTCTACCTCCAGACCTGTACTCTACCTCCAGTAACACCACACCTGTACTCTACCTCCAGTAACACCACACCTGTACTCTACCTCCAGTAACACCAGACCTGTACTCTACCTCCAGTAACACTAGACCTGTACTCTACCTCCAGTAACACCAGACCTGTACTCTACCTCCAGTAACACCAGACCTGTACTCTACCTCCAGTAACACCAGACCTGTACTCTACCTCCAGTAACTCCAGACCTGTACTCTACCTCCAGTAACACCAGACCTGTACTCTACCTCCAGACCTGTACTCTACGTCCTGTAACTCCAGACCTGTACTCTACCTCCAGTAACACCAGACCTGTACTCTACCTTCAGTAACTCCAGACCTGTACTCTACCTCCAGTAACACCAGACCTGAACTCTACCTCCTGTAACTCCAGACCTGTACTCTACCTCCAGTAACTCCAGACCTGTACTCTACCTCCAGTAACACCAGACCTGTACCTCCAGTAACTCCAGATCTGAACTCTACCTCCAGACCTGTACTCTACCTCCAGTAATACCAGACCTGTAATCTACCTCCAGTAACACCAGACCTGTACCTCCAGTAACTCCAGATCTGAACTGTACCTCCAGACCTGTACTCTACCTCCAGTAATACCAGACCTGTAATCTACCTCCAGTAACACCAGACCTGTACTCTACCTCCAGTAACTCCAGATCTGAACTCTACCTCCAGACCTGTACTCTACCTCCAGTAACACCAGACCTGTACTCTACCTCCAGTAACACCACACCTGTACTCTGCCAGAGGGCTGCTCATTGTTTCCTGCAGAAGAAGCAGAATAATGTATTGTACTCTTTTATTCAGTTTTATACAAAAGAAAAGCCTTTTGGCTGACCCAGAGGGAGAACACACACAACCAGAGGGGGCTGAGAGAGAGAGAGAGAACACACACAACCAGAGGGGGCTGAGAGAGAGAGAGAGAGAGAGAGAGAGAGAGAGAAAGAGAGAGAGAGAGAGACGTATGTGTGTCTATGAGCATGCATTTTTATGGGACTGCCTATGGCAAATTCTACTCCCTATTCCACATTTCACTCTGAAGACGCTCCTTACTAACCAGCTGCAACCAACCATCTGGCTAGGCTAGTGTACAACTTCATAATATATTAGACATACCTCCCAGAGAAGTTACATCAAATGTCTGATAGGAGCAGCTCTCCTTGAGGTATAGTGGCATTGAACATATCAAATCAAGTTGTATTGGTCTCGTACATTTTTTTTCTCTTCTTTTTACAGATGTTATCGCTGCTGCAGTGAAATGTTTATGTTTCTAGCTCCAACAGCGCAGTAATATCTATCCATACAAAACACATCCACAAAATAAAAACAAAGGAATTAAGAAATATATGTAAATTGTTGCATAAATTACATAGAGAATACCTATGAAAACGAGGCATGTCACAGTCCATTGGTGTATATAAACAGTATGGACAGCAAATTAATAGAAGGGGTGTGGACAGCAGTAGTTATATAGGATGAACCATGACTAGAATACAGTATATACATATGAAGTGGACCAGTAGTTATATAGGATGAACCAGGACTAGAATACAGTATATACATATGAAGTGGACAGCAGTAGTTATATAGGATGAACCAGGACTAGAATACAGTATATACATATGAAGTGGACAGCAGTAGTTATATAGGATGAACCAGGACTAGAATACAGTATATACATATGAAGTGGACAGCAGTAGTTATATAGGATGAACCATGACTAGAATACAGGATATATGAAGTGGGTAAAACTGTATGTAAACATTATTACAGTGACCAGTGTTTCATGACTATGTACATTGGGCAGCAGTCTAAGGTGCAGGGTAGAGTAACTGGGTGGTAGCCGGTTAATAACAGTGACTAAGGTTCAGGACTGGGTACTGGGATGGAGGCCGGCTCGTGGTGACTATTTAACAGTCTGATGGCCTGGAGATAGAAGCTGTTTATCAGTCACTCGGTCGCAATTTGGACGCACCTGTACTGTCTCCAACTTTTAGATGGCAGCGGGTTGAACAGGCCGTGGCTCGGGGTGGCTGAGGTCCTTGATGATCTTCTAGATTGTAGTGGGGTGAACAGGCCGTGGTTCAGGTGGCTGAGGACCTTGATGATCTTCTAGATGGTAGTGGGGTGAACAGGCCGTGGCTCGTGGCTGAGGTCCTTGATGATCTTCTTGGCCCATTCTGGTTACTGGTTACTTCTTGGCCTACACTGGTTACTGTAGATGTCCTGGAGGGCAGGAAGTGTGCCCCCCGGTGATGCGTTTGGCTGACTGCCACCACCCTCTAGAGAGCCCTGTGATTGCAGACGGTGCAAATGCCGTACCAGGCGGTGATACAGCCCAACAGGATGCTCTCAATGGTGCATCTGTAGACGTTTGTGAGGACCAAGCTGAATTTCTTCAGCCTCCTGAGGTTGAAGAGGCACTGTTGTGCTTTTCAGATCATCAGTGATGTGTTCAATACAGCAGAGCTCTAAAAGACAGAAATTCTAGTGATTTGTGGGAATGTGAGCTATTTAATTTAATCTGTGTATTTTATTTAATCCGGGAGGGAGGGAGACAGAGACAAAGAGATTAAGTGTTGGATGGTTAGGCTTGTGAGATGCTCTGACATGCTTACTAGCTGCGTTTTGGCGAAGAAGACTATGTGCTTTTGTACGTGTTGAGCCCATGCATAAGATATTCAAGATATGGCCAAGATAAACATGTACTTTTGCATACATAATTCATAGTTGTCAATGGGAGACTATCTTTGTCGAATGTGATTCAATAATTTTTTTATACTTCTCAATGTAATACTCTGTTTGCAGGGTTCAATCTGTGTGTAAATGAACTCAGCACCCTATTCTCAGTGGATGAAACTGTTTTCATAAGGCTTTCTTTGGCAGTCGTACCTGAACTTCTTGGTCCTTTGTGGTCAATACTCTAACTACCTATGTTTACAGGGATAGGCCTAACCCATTTTGATGCTACTACACTACAGTATCAGTAGATAGTGTTTTGTGATATCAGTAGATTAGTAGATAGTGTTTTGTGATATCAGTAGATAGTGTTTTGTGTAATCAGTAGATAGTGTTTTGTGATATCAGTAGATAGTGTTTTGTGATATCAGTAGAATAGTAGATAGTGTTTTCTGATATCAGTAGATAGTGCTTTGGGATATCAGTAGATTAGTAGATAGTGTTTTGTGATATCAGTAGATAGTGTTTTGTGATATCAGTAGATAGTGTTTTGTGATATCAGTAGATAGTGTTTTGTGTTATCAGTGGATAGTGTTTTGTGATATCAGTAGATGGTGTTTTGTGATATCAGTAGATTAGTAGATAGTCTTTTGTGATATCAGTAGATAGTGTTTTGTGATATCAGTAGATAGTGTTTGTGATATCAGTAGATAGTGTTTTGTGATATCAGTAGATTAGTAGATAATGTTTTGTGATATCAGTAGATAGTGTTTTGTGATATCAGTAGATTAGTAGATAGTGTTTTGTGATATCAGTATATAGTGTTTTCTGATATCAGTAGAGAGTGTTTTGTGATATCAGCAGATAGTGTTTTGTGTTATCAGTGGATATAGTGTTTTGTGATATCAGTAGATAGTGTTTTGTGATATCAGTAGATGGTGTTTTGTGATATCAGTAGAGAGTGTTTTGTGATATCAGTAGATAGTGTTTTGTGATATCAGTAGATGGTGTTTTGTGTTATCAGTGGATATAGTGTTTTGTGATATCAGTAGATAGTGTTTTGTGATATCAGTAGATGGTGTTTTGTGATATCAGTAGATAGTGTTTTGTGATATCAGTAGATAGTGTTTTGTGATATCAGTAGATTGTCACGGTTGTCGTCGGTGAAGGAGGACCAATACGCAGCAGGTACGTGTATGCTCATCTTGATTTTTATTAACTACAAAAATGAACATACAAAATAACAAAACGAAACGAACGAACAACTACAAACAGTCTGGTAAAGCATACGGCTTACACACAGAACAATCACCCACGAATAACGAACACAAACACACCCTAATATATGGGACTCTCAATCAAAGGCAGATAGACAACACCTGCCTTCAACTGAGAGTCCCAACCCCAATCAGCACAACATAGAAACACACTCACCAGACTACACATAGAAATACATAAACATAGAACATCAACCCAAAACCCCGGAAATACTAAATCAAACCCCCCTTTGAACAAACACACCACCCTGAACCACATAAAACAAATACCCCTGCCACGCCCTGACCAAACTACAAAACAATTAACCTTATATACTGGCCAGGACGTGACATAGATAGTGTTTTGTGATATCAGTAGATTAGTAGATAGTGTTTTGTGATATCAGTAGATAGTGTTTTGTGATCCCAGTAGATAGTGTTTTGTGTTATCAGTGGATAGTGTTTTGTGATATCAGTAGATAGTGTTTTGTGATATCAGTAGATTAGTAGATAGTGTTTTGTGATATCAGTAGATAGTGTTTTGTGATATCAGTAGATTAGTAAATAGTGTTTTGTGATATCAGTATATAGTGTTTTCTGATATCAGTAGATAGTGTTTTGTGATATCAGTAGATAGTGTTTTGTGTTATCAGTGGATAGTGTTTTGTGATATCAGTAGATAGTGTTTTGTGATATCAGTAGATAGTGTTTTGTGACATCAGTAGATTAGTAGATAGTGTTTTGTGATATCAGTAGATTAGTAGATAGTGTTTTGTGATATCAGTAGATAGTGTTTTGTGACATCAGTAGATTAGTAGATGGTGTTTTGTGATATCAGTAGATTAGTAGATAGTGTTTTGTGATATCAGTAGATAGTGTTTTGTGATATCAGTAGATAGTGTTTTGTGTTATCAGTGGATAGTGTTTTGTGATATCAGTAGATGGTGTTTTGTGATATCAGTAGATTAGTAGATAGTCTTTTGTGATATCAGTAGATAGTGTTTTGTGATATCAGTAGATAGTGTTTGTGATATCAGTAGATAGTGTTTTGTGATATCAGTAGATTAGTAGATAATGTTTTGTGATATCAGTAGATAGTGTTTTGTGATATCAGTAGATTAGTAGATAGTGTTTTGTGATATCAGTATATAGTGTTTTCTGATATCAGTAGAGAGTGTTTTGTGATATCAGCAGATAGTGTTTTGTGTTATCAGTGGATATAGTGTTTTGTGATATCAGTAGATAGTGTTTTGTGATATCAGTAGATGGTGTTTTGTGATATCAGTAGAGAGTGTTTTGTGATATCAGTAGATAGTGTTTTGTGATATCAGTAGATGGTGTTTTGTGTTATCAGTGGATATAGTGTTTTGTGATATCAGTAGATAGTGTTTTGTGATATCAGTAGATGGTGTTTTGTGATATCAGTAGATAGTGTTTTGTGATATCAGTAGATAGTGTTTTGTGATATCAGTAGATTGTCACGGTTGTCGTCGGTGAAGGAGGACCAATACGCAGCAGGTACGTGTATGCTCATCTTGATTTTTATTAACTACAAAAATGAACATACAAAATAACAAAACGAAACGAACGAACAACTACAAACAGTCTGGTAAAGCATACGGCTTACACACAGAACAATCACCCACGAATAACGAACACAAACACACCCTAATATATGGGACTCTCAATCAAAGGCAGATAGACAACACCTGCCTTCAACTGAGAGTCCCAACCCCAATCAGCACAACATAGAAACACACTCACCAGACTACACATAGAAATACATAAACATAGAACATCAACCCAAAACCCCGGAAATACTAAATCAAACCCCCCTTTGAACAAACACACCACCCTGAACCACATAAAACAAATACCCCTGCCACGCCCTGACCAAACTACAAAACAATTAACCTTATATACTGGCCAGGACGTGACATAGATAGTGTTTTGTGATATCAGTAGATTAGTAGATAGTGTTTTGTGATATCAGTAGATAGTGTTTTGTGATCCCAGTAGATAGTGTTTTGTGTTATCAGTGGATAGTGTTTTGTGATATCAGTAGATAGTGTTTTGTGATATCAGTAGATTAGTAGATAGTGTTTTGTGATATCAGTAGATAGTGTTTTGTGATATCAGTAGATTAGTAAATAGTGTTTTGTGATATCAGTATATAGTGTTTTCTGATATCAGTAGATAGTGTTTTGTGATATCAGTAGATAGTGTTTTGTGTTATCAGTGGATAGTGTTTTGTGATATCAGTAGATAGTGTTTTGTGATATCAGTAGATAGTGTTTTGTGACATCAGTAGATTAGTAGATAGTGTTTTGTGATATCAGTAGATTAGTAGATAGTGTTTTGTGATATCAGTAGATAGTGTTTTGTGACATCAGTAGATTAGTAGATGGTGTTTTGTGATATCAGTAGATTAGTAGATAGTGTTTTGTGATATCAGTAGATAGTGTTTTGTGATATCAGTAGATAGTGTTTTGTGTTATCAGTGGATAGTGTTTTGTGATATCAGTAGATGGTGTTTTGTGATATCAGTAGATTAGTAGATAGTCTTTTGTGATATCAGTAGATAGTGTTTTGTGATATCAGTAGATAGTGTTTGTGATATCAGTAGATAGTGTTTTGTGATATCAGTAGATTAGTAGATAATGTTTTGTGATATCAGTAGATAGTGTTTTGTGATATCAGTAGATTAGTAGATAGTGTTTTGTGATATCAGTATATAGTGTTTTCTGATATCAGTAGAGAGTGTTTTGTGATATCAGCAGATAGTGTTTTGTGTTATCAGTGGATATAGTGTTTTGTGATATCAGTAGATAGTGTTTTGTGATATCAGTAGATGGTGTTTTGTGATATCAGTAGAGAGTGTTTTGTGATATCAGTAGATAGTGTTTTGTGATATCAGTAGATGGTGTTTTGTGTTATCAGTGGATATAGTGTTTTGTGATATCAGTAGATAGTGTTTTGTGATATCAGTAGATGGTGTTTTGTGATATCAGTAGATAGTGTTTTGTGATATCAGTAGATAGTGTTTTGTGATATCAGTAGATTGTCACGGTTGTCGTCGGTGAAGGAGGACCAATACGCAGCAGGTACGTGTATGCTCATCTTGATTTTTATTAACTACAAAAATGAACATACAAAATAACAAAACGAAACGAACGAACAACTACAAACAGTCTGGTAAAGCATACGGCTTACACACAGAACAATCACCCACGAATAACGAACACAAACACACCCTAATATATGGGACTCTCAATCAAAGGCAGATAGACAACACCTGCCTTCAACTGAGAGTCCCAACCCCAATCAGCACAACATAGAAACACACTCACCAGACTACACATAGAAATACATAAACATAGAACATCAACCCAAAACCCCGGAAATACTAAATCAAACCCCCCTTTGAACAAACACACCACCCTGAACCACATAAAACAAATACCCCTGCCACGCCCTGACCAAACTACAAAACAATTAACCTTATATACTGGCCAGGACGTGACATAGATAGTGTTTTGTGATATCAGTAGATTAGTAGATAGTGTTTTGTGATATCAGTAGATAGTGTTTTGTGATCCCAGTAGATAGTGTTTTGTGTTATCAGTGGATAGTGTTTTGTGATATCAGTAGATAGTGTTTTGTGATATCAGTAGATTAGTAGATAGTGTTTTGTGATATCAGTAGATAGTGTTTTGTGATATCAGTAGATTAGTAAATAGTGTTTTGTGATATCAGTATATAGTGTTTTCTGATATCAGTAGATAGTGTTTTGTGATATCAGTAGATAGTGTTTTGTGTTATCAGTGGATAGTGTTTTGTGATATCAGTAGATAGTGTTTTGTGATATCAGTAGATAGTGTTTTGTGACATCAGTAGATTAGTAGATAGTGTTTTGTGATATCAGTAGATTAGTAGATAGTGTTTTGTGATATCAGTAGATAGTGTTTTGTGACATCAGTAGATTAGTAGATGGTGTTTTGTGATATCAGTAGATTAGTAGATAGTGTTTTGTGATATCAGTAGATAGTGTTTTGTGATATCAGTAGATAGTGTTTTGTGATATCAGTAGATTAGTAGATAGTGTTTTGTGATATCAGTAGATAGTGTTTTGTGATATCAGTAGATAGTGTTTTGTGATATCAGTAGATAGTGTTTTGTGATATCAGTAGATAGTGTTTTGTGATATCAGTAGATAGTGTTTTGTGTTATCAGTAGATAGTGTTTTGTGTTATCAGTGGATAGTGTTTTGTGATATCAGTAGATGGTGTTTTGTGATATCAGTAGATAGTGTTTTGTGTTATCAGTGGATAGTGTTTTGTGATATCAGTAGATGGTGTTTTGTGATATCAGTAGATAGTGTTTTGTGATATCAGTAGATTAATAGATAGTGTTTTGTGTTATCAGTCGATAGTGTTTTGTGACATCAGTAAATAGTGTTTTGTGATATCAGTAGATGGGGTTTTGTGATATCAGTAGATAGTGGTTGGTGACATCAGTAGATAAGGTTTTGTGATATCAGTAGAATAGTAGATAGTGTTTTGTGTTATCAGTAGATAGTGTTTTGTGTTATCAGTAGATAGTGTTTGGTGATATCAGTAGATGGTGTTTAGTGATATCAGTAGATGGTGTTTAGTGATATCAGTAGATAGTGTTTGGTGATATCAGTAGATAGTGTGTTGTGTTATCAGTAGATAGTGTTTGGTGATATCAGTAGATATTGTTTTGTGACATCAGTAGATAGTGTTTTGTGACATCAGTAGAGAAGGTTTTTGCAGGGTCTAATTTTCTCTCTCTTGATTTTCTTCATGAGATAATGCTGTGGCTACAGACCAGGACATTGAGGATGGACAGAAGAAAGGAGGTGAGAGACCATGACGGTTTCAGGGTTCTGTTTTTTCACCTTGTGAAATGAAATCCCACATCTAGTCCCGGTACATAGGAGTCAACAGCCTGGTGTCGGGACTATCGCATATTCAACTGGAGCTTGTGTTTGTTCACATGTTTGAGATAGATATGCAACAGTAATAAAAACTCAAGGAAACTCACGCACAATGCACTTTGAAAAGTATCACTTTTTACTGTGCAAACATAGCCCTTTGGCCTTTGTCCAAGAATTGTACATTTCATTTTAGATGCTACGATGAAAACGTTACCATAATAAAATCATCATGCTATTACAAGCACAGTTTGTGGGAGTTTTCTTGGCTCACTTTCTCAACCTTCCCACCTCTCTAACACAGAGAGAGAGAGAGAGAGACAGAGAGGCAGCGAGAGGCAGCGAGAGGCAGCGAGAGGCAGCGAGAGGCAGCGAGAGGCAGAGAGAGGCAGAGAGAGGCAGAGAGAGACAGCAAGAGGCAGAGAGAGGCAGAGAGACATAAAGAGGGACATAGAGAGGGAGAGAGAGAGTGTCACGCTGGTATAAATGATTTTGGAGACAGGCACAGGAATACACAATAGGGGTTTTTAATACACCCAAAACAAACACGTATACAAAAACACTGGGCTGTACCCAAACAAAAGAGCGAGGGTAAACCTCGTTGAACGCCACGGGACGATGCCCATAATACACAATATATATCTAGCACGCAGCTTAACAGCTGCACCAACACATAGGTACTCACACCACCGAAGGACATGGGAACAATAACCGACAAAGACAGAGGGAACAGAGGGCACAAATATAACATACTAATAAGGGGAAATGGGAACCAGGTGTGTATAATCAGACAGTCCGGGGTTGATGTTAATGAATCCCGTTCAGCGAAGCCTAGAAAGCCAGTGACGTAGACCTCCGGAACTGGTAAACAGAATGAACAGTACCGGGGGGATCCATGACAGAGAGATACATAGAGAGGGAGAGAGAGAGAGAGAGAGAGAGAGAGAGAGAGAGAGAGAGAGAGAGAGAGAGAGAGAGAGAGAGAGAGAGAGAGAGAGAGAGAGAGAGAGAGAGAGAGAGAGAGAGAGAGAGAGAGAGAGAGAGAGAGAGAGAGAGAGAGAGAGAGAGAGAGAGAAATTTGACCCCAATAATTAGCGTGGAATATACGTCAGCAGAAATCTCTGAAAAAGACTCCAACATTTCCTCAGTCCTGAGCAAATGTGAAATTGGCTTCTTACCAAAATATCATATACGACATATACACCCTGCACACCCTTATTGACAAACAAACAAAACAAAAGCAAAGTCTTCTCATGCTTTGTTGATTTCAAAAAAGCTTTTGACGCATTTTGACATGAGGGTCTGACATGAGACGTGAGAGGGTAAGTGAAAAAGAGAAAATGCAATATACAGT